>NW_027111476.1:453994-459278 GCF_000696795.3 Halyomorpha halys
ATAGCTCAACTCCGTATGTCCAGATAGGCCTTATAATAGTCATGTAGATCAGTCTTTTGTAATGGATTGGAAATTTAGACCGTTTGTCTAGTAAATGTTGTAATAGTCTAAATCGACGACCAGCTTCCTGTCTTTTCAGTCTTGTATGAGGATTCCATGTCAGTCGTTTGTCGAGGTGTAGTCCTAAGTAACGGATCTGTACGACAAGAATAAGTGGGGTATTATTAAAGGATATTGTTGGGCAAGAGGTCATTGGTTTACGACGAAGGGTAAATGTGATTTGGTGGGATTTATTGCATGAAAAAATAAATAAACAAAATAAAATAATGATGAAAATAAAAGAATCTCTAGTCACATTTACACACTCCTATATACAATATTTACAAAATAAAATAAACTATCATTTTCCATTGATATTAACAATTAATAAAACCTAGATACATTTTCGGTTTTTAATTCCATGTTAATATTTAAAATATAAGTAAGATATTACTCAGAAGTGAGAAGAAAGCTTCCACCAACAAAATAACAGGGGCAAAGAAAACAAGAAATAAAACTTAACGAGAAGATAATGAGGTTTGAGGTGTGCTTCAGCAGCTCCTAAAATGGAACAAGGACACTACTTTAAATATTTAATTTGCTCACTGAAGGTAGAGGCTAGGCGTAACTTAGCGTCTAGAATGTCTTGGACGAAATATATTTTATCGTTATAATAAATTTTTCAATAGTTGCCATTTAAACTGTGAACTAATTTTATTCTGAGTTTCAAATTATCAACTATTAAATTATTTATTCATAAAACAATTATCAAGCATTAATTATTAATATAACACTGCCCCGAGTGGGTTATGTGCGGCAGAAATATCCAAAAGTGAAAATCTGTTTCAAGAACCTTTTTCAGTGGTTTCTAGTCCTTAATAATATAACCTAAATATATAAGTAATATAATTTAAAAAAATAAGTTTTGCACAATTTTTAAGAAAAAATTGGTTTTAACCGTCACAAGTTTCACGGGTTCAATTCACTATTGTATTAAAAATTGTCCAATTCAATATTAAAATTAGATTTTTTTCCTGTATGATTATTTTTAATTATAAATAATTGAAATATTATAAATATATGTATCACTTATTCGGAAGAAAATGAAACAACATTAATTCACCAATATTCCTATTATTTATTAACCAGGGAATATAATGTCGAAACTTTAGAAAAAAAAATCCATCGACTTTCAGCACAGCTTTGCTATTTTTCTAATCTGAATACCATTGAAAACAATTTTTGAATAAAATAGAGTGCAATTATTCCTTCAGGGCAATTTTGTTGCTATAACAAAAAGCCATTTAGACATTTGCTTCTTGATTTAGGAAAAAGGAGTTTCAATTGTAGGGGGTGCAACTTCATCAGTTTCACTTCAGGACAAGACTGGAGTGAAGAAGCCGTTGGATCGGCAGGCAATCAGATATTAATTCAATCTGGTTCTTCATTCAAACTGAAACCTTGGATTAACTCTTCTAAAAGACGCCTGTTAAAGAGACAACTTGTATATTATATAACATAAGAAATGTGAATCAAAATATTTAAATTTCAAAATTTGTTGTGTTTTAATAATAACAAGTATGTTTTTAAATTTTATGAGTGACATCTCACCATGAATGCTGAAAGCGGAGGTGCTATTTGATTATCAAATCTCCCGTTAATAGAAGAATATGAATGTTACAACTCTATGGAATATCGTTCCAACACCGTTTTGTTATTTTTTCTCCTATCCTTGCGTTAAAACATACTATATTTCATGCATATAAAGTTATGAATGAACTAAATATAGTTTATAGGAAGGGTCATATGAAGGATCAGGGGAGGGGGGGAGTATCATATTGTTTAGCAACGGATTCCAAATAAAAATTTTCATTATTTATTTATTTTTTTAATATTTATTTATTGCTATTTACAACTGTACATTAGAATACATTTAGTAAATCTGATCTAAGTTAAATTGGAGTGTTAAGGCGTGTAGAGAAACTACCCATTGGTAGCACTCTAATGGCATTTTACATTAGCTGGTCTCGTGGCACTCTTCTTTTCAGGCGCCTCGGAGGATTGTCAGGAATGGAAGAGGATGCAAGATTAGAAACTAGGGGGTTTGCTTCATTATTTTAAAGAGTTAAAATGGAAAAAAAAAAATTGAATTTATATTGTCGCCCACTAAGTATCTGGAACTCTAGTTATTTTTTTTATTTTTGCCTTAAGATCCAAAAAAACAGTAAGCTGAAAGAACACAAATATCTATCCTTCAGTCATTCATGCCAATAAGCCCAATTAAAATTTTTTTTTTTTTTTTTTAGATATTGTATTAGCTCATTAATTAATTTTTATAAAATATCTACTGTAACAGATTTATGATAACTAATATTTATGTATTCATTCAAAATTAATTTAAAATTTAAGTTACGATTTTTTTTTTACAATATTAAAATTGAATCAACAAATTCAGATGTTTAATTTAATTTAATTTAATTGTATGTATACATAATAACATATTGGTACTGTTGTAAAAGTGCTGCATACAATTCTCTCGCTTTATAAAATTGAAATTATTACAATATTTTTCGTATTTCAAATTAGTGTTAATGTATATTTATCCTAAATAATTTTAGCAAGAACTATAAGAAACGTGTATGGAAATTCATGCCTGTTTTCTAAGAAAACTGCCCTCAGCAACATAACGTATCAAAAATATAATGCCAAGTGATGAAATAAGATTGGTAACTTATTGCCATCAAAAATAAGGCCTATATGAAATAAGGTATCAGGCTTTTCTTGTAGGGATAAAGAATGCCAATACCTTTAGTGAACCCTATACTTTAAGGTCTCACTATAGCCCTGGAGGGGTGAAAGAATTCCTTCAACTTTTTTTTTTCCTTTCTAGATGGTTGACCTTTTAGTTGAAGATATTGGATACCCACAGCACCGGTGCAGCCAATATCTATTGAAATTCTTTACAATAATTAAAAACTATATTATAATAAATTATTTATCAAAGTCTTGTACGTATATAGATAATAATACTATTAAACAATATGTTCTAAAGAATAATTAACAAGCACCTATGCATTATGATATCACTTTAATGAATTCCTTTAAACTAATGTAGGGTAAACTGTTTGAGGTTCAGGATACTCGATAAAACCAGTTAAGTAATAATATGTTCCTCTGTGAAGTTCCAGGAATGAAATAGTGGTAACTGGAAATCGCATTGTATTGTATTAATGTATGTAATAACATCTCTAATATTTATTTTTATTTTCATGTCTTGCCCTGAAAGTTTTCCTTTATTCATTTTTAAATAGCGTCATTCAACTCGTTTTGATATTTATCTTTTATACAACCAATTTTATTTGGATATATATGTATTCCACAATCATGGCACCTCCACTCTTCATCCTGACCATTATTCCTTGTTCTGGTGCGTTCTTATACCACCTGTGCCTCTCTCTCTCTCTGCCGCCATCTCTCTGATCTCTTTTTCTCCAAGGTGTTGATGTGCTTCTCGGGCGGATATGCGATACTTTATTCTGACCCATATATCTATACGATATTTTATTCTAACTCCATCCTCGCGTCCTCTTCCCCGGCGCTGGCATCCACCATCACCTTGGCGCAATCAACGAACGTGCATTCGAGTGTTAGTCCTTCCTTTTATTTATTTACTTTTTTTGGCCAACTGCACCTTTGGTAAGGATTCCAGGAAGTTTATACTCCAATGCAACACCTCAGCACAAGGTGCTTCCCTCATATTCTCAGTGATCTAGTTGATATGGTAACAGCATGCCTGCATATTGACCGCTAGACTGTCTAGGCAACTTTATCGTTAGCATAGGCATGCCCTTTAATGAAAAAAACAGTTTTTTTTAAAACAAATCATTTCTTCAACTAGTTATTAAAAAAATACATGTACATAGTATAATTTCAGATTCATAACTAATACAATTAAAATATTACTTACAATTGTCTATTACAGTTTGTTCTCCATTGCTGTGATTCAACTAATAATTGTTCAATTGTCTATTGCCTCGATTTAAGGACATATTTATTTAGAAGATTTATTGGATGCAGTTCACTTTATCAGGCAATATCCATAAATATATGAAATCAACACCACTAAAAATTTAATAAACCGGCTGCGAAAATTAACATCACCTAAATACCTAAATACAGCATAAAATAAAGTAAAATAGTAGATCTTCTCCTGGCAAATGAGTGTCCACATAAACTAATCTGTCAATTACTAAAACCAAGACTAACATTGACACAACCTCAACCCTTAGAAACTAACAGCAAAAGATATTACACAATACCTTGTGTACCAGCATTTTCAGGGAGAATATCAAAAACTCTTAACAATAACAAAAATAAAAACATTCAGAAACACGGGCTCTTTATCAAAACTTTACACCAAAACGATAGGCAAAGACAAAATAGAGCTACAACCTAATATAGTGTATGAAATTCCCAGTGAAGAGAACTGCGGAAAATCCTATTTTGGTACTTTAGAACAATATCTCAAAAAATAAAAAAAAAAATAAAATCTCAAAAGAAGGGTATATAAACACAAATATAGTTGTACCTCTATAATAAACAACCCCAATAATCCTGACCAAACTGTTATCACCACATATTTTAGACAAACAGGACATAAATTCAAATTTGATTTGAAAAAATTCTACCTTGGGAAAAAAAAACAACTTTAAGCGAAATTTAAAATAAATTATTAGTAAAGAAAAATATAAAAATTAGGGTATCAGCATAAAATCGGATGTACAACATTTAAATTCATGTTACTGCAACCTAATAAATACATAAGGCAAAACTAACAACACTAAATATAAATAGACAAAATACAAAACTGAAATAACAGGAGTAACTGCTAGAAAGAACGGTTACGAGTTGGAAAAACCAAAACACACACACTCTACCTCCATCTCAACCCTATTCAGTTCTGGCACAAAACTAGAGATAGTTGAATCGTAGGAATGTAGAACAAACTCTAATAGCCAGTTGCAAGTAATGTTTTAATTACAATAGCTATTAATCTTAAATTATACTTTATACATATAGTTTTATAATAATTAGTTGAAGAAACTATTTGTTCTTATAAACTATTGTGTTTCATTGTAGGGCATGGCTATGTCACATTAAAGTAGCGGAACGTCGCTTGAATAAAATTATATTATTGACTGGTCCTCAAGACCCACACAAAAAAATAATAAATAAATAAAACATA
>NW_027111476.1:459415-491323 GCF_000696795.3 Halyomorpha halys
ATATATATATTCCTTAGAAATGACATTGAGAAATTAAAGAAATACATTGCTTGTCAGTTTATTCTAATTTCAGTATTTTAAAAAACACAATATGGCTATTGGTTGTTTTGGTTATTTTTCAATGTTAATGAAATTATTTTTCCTCCCATCCTAACCTTGAAACTCTATAGAAATCTAATTATCAATTTAATGGAGAACCACATCTTAAAGAGCAGGGAACAAGAATGAAACGAAATAATCAATTTTCTAATTTAAAATCAATTCATTTAACTCAATTGCAAGATATTCATTTTAAAAATTTATTTGACCCTTCTTTATTTAGTTAATTTATATTTAACACATTTAGGTATTTTAAATTATTTTGTTTAACTATTTAAGTTTACTAATAAAGGATTCATCATTCAATTCAAAGAACCTGCTGAATTTATAACTGCTTAATAGTGCAGCATTGCATTAAATTTTAGTAATAACTTCCAATTTCAAATAAAAACATGTGAACTACCGGAGAGTTAGTTATACAGCATGTCCTACATTTATGGGCTCAGAGAAAAGTGTTTGAAAATTTAGCTAGAAAGATTATGGAAAGTTATTAAATACAATTTTGAACCCTGTATATGAAGGATACATTGGAAAAGTGAAGATTTAAAATTTTGTAAAAAAATTTTTGTTTTATGTGACGGTGGATGAAATCTGGTTATAAGATAAATCTAAAATAAGTTGTTTTTTTAAAGTATTATTTTCTGGATATCATAATCGTCTTGCTCCATTTCTAAAGACCTATTTTTTTTTTCAAACCAATTGTGTTCCTATACCTTATGATGGAACTGTAGAAGAGTTCTAATAGTTCATCCAGTGATAAAAAAGGGCCAAATATATATCTGAGAAAATATTTTCCAGGACAAATAAAGTGGCTGTAGCAGATAAAAAACAGGAAACTTCATGGACTGTTTTTTTACCCCTTATTGGTGACATAAAAAAAACAATTAACCATTACCCGATTTTTAATGGTTTTGTGGGAATGTATGTCATATCGAATTTAAAAGTGCATTGAAATGTGAATAATTGAAAACTATTTCACAATAGATAAGTATCAAAAAATACTAAATCAATTTAAAACCAAAAAACAAGCTAAATATCATTGCAAAAAATTACTATCAACAATATAGATTTCTGTTCGCAATTTTGTCTTATTTTCAATGTTATAAATTTCATGGGTTATTAGTCAAATTTACAGAAAATATAACTTCTCCTGGAGAAATCAGTTCTTGGTGAATACTTACGATTACTTTGACCATTCCATAAAAACTGTTTTGTTTTTTTTATTTTGGGTTAAGAAGTACACATTTTTGTCCAACTTTTAAAGACTACATGCCTGTCAGGTATTAGCTCATTTTTTAATTGTAGTTTATGAATACCATACAATGGAACATGTAAATAAATTCAATCTTATTCTCCTGATCAAGCTAAAATAATAAAAGAGACACAGTTACTGTGTTATCAAAATTATCTTTGAATATTTTATTTTTCATAATATATAAAATTAAAAAAATATAATTTAGATAATGATTCATAATTATTTTTAAAAATTTATTTTCACTAATATTATTGCTTTTTATGAAAACAGAATTTAAAAGATTTAAAATTTTTCTTCTTCGCAACATATAAATAAAGTTAATATTTTTTTAGTATTCATCCCTGTTTCCTCAGTCTGCTGGTGTACCTCAGGGTAGTATCCTTGGTCCTATCCTTTATACAGTTTTTACAGCCCCCCCCCCTATCCCAACCCATCCTAACACTATTCTCACCACTTATGCCGATGACACATGCCAATTGTCAGTGAATAATGATCCTTCCATTGTACCCCAATCCCTCCAATCCCACATCACCACCCTCGAAGAATGGTGCCAAACTGGAGAATTAAAATAAATTCCAATAAATCCCACCAAATCACATTTACCCTTCGTCGTAAACCTTCGTCTTGCCCTACAGAATCTTTTAATAATACCCCACTTATTCCTGTTGAACAGATCCGTTACTTAGGACTAAATCTGGACAAACGACTGACATGGAATCCTCATACAAGACTGAAAAGACAGGAAACTGCTCGTCGATTCCGACTATTACAACATTTACTAGACAAACGGTCCAAACTTCCAATCCATTACAAAAGACTGATCAACATGACTATTATTAGGCCTATTTGGACATACGGAGTTGAGCTATAGGGCTCCACTAAACCATCTAATTCCTCTCGAATCCAATCCTTACAGTCCAAAATCTTTCGTAAAATCCTTAATGCTCCTTACTTTGTCACAAATCAAATCATCCATCAGGACCTCAATGTCCCCTATGTTGCCGATTTGGCCAGAACCAGATACCAATCCTTCCATAATAAACTTCCCAATCACCCAAACCAATTCGTTTCTAACCTGGCTTCTCCTTCGCTACCTAATAATCCTCCTAGGCGTCTGAAAAGAAGATGGCCTCGAGATCTTCCTCTTTAGAAATGTTATTGGAGTTCTATCAATGGGTGGATTCTCCACATGTTTTTATCATGTCATAATATCACTTACAGCAAATTTACTTGATGTGTATATATGTATACGGTAGTAAATATCAATAAATAAATTATTAAAAAAAAATATTTAACACGTAACGTTAAATCCCTCAACACCACCAAAAGATTTCCGGCGGTATAAACAAAATCCAGTTTAGAAGATCAAACATTCTACTCTGTGCCCAAGATAGATAGTCTAACTGAAACCACTCGGTCCACAGAGAATTGGAGATGGAAATTCCTCGACAAAAGATTAAAACCTTATCCAAGAGGCGCTCAGTATTCAGAACAGACAGCCTGTGGGGTGATGCATAATTTATTTCATTACTGTTGATTACTGCAGTCCTCGGCTAACTCAGTTAGCTGGTTAATAATGCCATTGTACGCCTTCCTCTTGGCTAGAAATCACGGAGCAGTTAGTAATAATTATAGGTGTCGCTCTATTGTAGTATCTCTTGTAGCTAATGTCTCTTCCAGAAGTACAAATGGAAAACTACAAAGAGGGAGTGTAGAAATAAGTAGGGTTTATTGGTTAAACAAACCCAAGTGTAAGGTTACCACTAGGAAGAGCATATTTTATAACTGTCCATCTCTAATAAAAGTTTCGCCACATATTTGAAATTTATTCAAGTTAAATTAGTTAAAATGGCAATATAAAGGAGATTGGCCCTTTCAACATGCAGTGAACCTCTAAACTGGTTCAAAATCTTCTCAGTAAGAATTGGCATATTGTTTAAACACATAAATTGTAAAAAAAAAATTATTTTATTATTGATTTTTTCTTTACGTTTTTGATTATAATTTTCTCTTTTCTTTACAGGCGAAAATATTTTTATTCCATCATACATCATTGATAATTTCTTACGAGGCTTGAATGGGATGAGAAATTCGATTCGATGAAATCACTGATTTTTAATGGTTCTTAAGGGGAAAAAAGCAGTAAAAAAAATAGCCATTACGGAAGTTGTGTTTGTTCAAAAATATTTTTGAAACTTCAACATTCTTAATTTTGCTAAATTCAACAAGGAAAATAACATTTTAATTAAAGATTTCGCTGAGTGTTAAAAGTACAGAATCCATCTAATTTTAGAATTTGTCTATGGGAAATAGATTATTAAAAAAAATCGGATTCTTCTTTTTCAACATTGCTTGACGAAGCTACATATTTTACAATATTTTTTTTTACCTTTATTGAAATTTACAACTGTACATGATAATACATTCAGAAGAGTTGATGTAAGTTTATAATGGAGGGATACAAGCGTATAGCAAAACTACCCATTTGTAGCACTCTTATAAAGTTGTTACACTAGCAGGTCTACTGGCCATCTTCTTTTCAGGCACCTCGGAGGGTTGTCAAAAATGAAACAAGAAGCAAGGCTAGAAACAAGTGGGTTCGGATGTATATAATGGAAGAAATGATATTTGATTTGCCCTAGTTTCCTCACAAATGGAACATTAAGGTCTTTATGTATGATTTTATTTGTGACAAAGTAAATGGCATTGAGGATTTTGTGTTGTAAGGATGGATACGAGAGGAATTCGAAGGTTAAGAACACTGTATGTCCAGATAGGCATTATTATAGTTGTGTAGATCAGTCATTTGTAATGAATTTGATGTTTAGACCGTTTGTAGTGCTGTAATACTTGGATTCGACGTGCTGTTTCCTGTCTTTTCAGTCTTGTGTGAGGATTCCAAGTTAGACATTTGCCCTAATGTAGCCCAAGGAAGCGGATCTGTTCGGTCGACGGAGAGTAAAGGTGATTTGATGGGATTTATTTTTATCATCCGATTTCGGCACCATTCTTTTAGGGTTGTATGGGATCGGAGAGTTTGGGATGCAATTAAAGGATTATTATTAACTGCGAGGATAATGTTAGGGTTGGTTGGGACGTCAGCTGTATAAACTATGTAGAGGATGGGACCGAGGATAGTACCTTGAGGAACACCAGTGGACTGAGAGAAGAGGGATGAATAAGAATCATTGCGGTTTGATCTAGTGCAAAACTGATCTTGTAACATTCACAAATTCATTTATTCCTAGTTTTTAATTTTTACATTCTGACAACTCCCACAATTCGAGATTTAAAAAACTGAACTAGTCTCTATGTACAAAAGATTGTTTAAATATTTCTAAAAGCAATAATCTCAATTGTGCTAGAATGTGATATAACATCTTTATTTACCCACGTCTTCAATTTTTCTGATCATTTTACCTATAATGAATTTATGCAGTGCTGAATGTAATTTTTATTTTTTTGCCCTAATGAAGGAAGGATCATTATGATAGAATGATTAAAGTAATTCTGTTTTATTACAACTTTTAAAATAATAATAATAATTATACATATATAATTTCCTTGTTAAAAGATTTATTCTTGACACACACTTTCTATACTTTCCATATGTATGTGTAGGGAGAGAGAGGAACTGTCTTTTCTAGCAATGTTCGGTACAAACAAGTAGCAGTAGAAGTGTGGAATTCACATAGAGGATTTTGATCAAATCACAACCACCATATTAATTTCATGTGTTATTCATATGAGCATGAGGCTTGAGAGACAGTGCTAAAATCTATGTTTACGTTTAGGGTTCTGAAAGACTTAAGGCTAAGTATTGTTCGTTATAATTCTGTAGAATTACAGATGATCATATTTACAAAGCGTTATACATGACAGGCATGGTTCTGCTCCCGCTGACTTGCACCTATGAGCACCATTAATATCCCGTCATCCTTGATCGATAAATGGAATCCTGACGTGGGTTGCGTTATTTAATGCAATATCGGTGTTGTGGTTCATCGTGTATAGTAGGTGATTTAGAAATCGTGTTCATCGGATGCGAGGTAGAGGGGTTTTCAAAACGCGCAGTATGCCACGCAACATGCTCAATGGATTCAATTAGTGCGTATTAACTAAAAGCTTACACATAAACCTTAAAATTAAACTTTCGTTTGTTGAAAATAAATAGTATAATCTATTTTAAGTTGAAAACAGCACAGAATTAATTGCATGGTACTAAATTGTTACATGTTTAAGAGTTGTATGTTCTTCTATTTCGATTTATAATGAAATTAATTTTCCGTTTTCTAAATAATTTGACTTGCCAATTGTTAATAACATAATAAAGTTCAGCAGTTGCCAATGATTACAATTAGTATCGCTATACAGAACATTGCAATACATTTTGAAATAAAATAACTCGAACTCAAATTGGATAACATTTAGTTAATGAACACGAAATGACATTAAAAGGGTACATAGAATCGCTCGATGTGTAGTAGTGTTAATGTGAGTGTGAATGTAATCAGCATTAAGTGAATTTTATCTTGAATAATCAGTTCTCGAGACCAATACTTAATGACATGTCTGGTCCTTTCTAAAATTGTCCTGTTTTTAAAATCACTTCTTGTTCGTTATTTTAGAGGGGTGTGTGTCCGATTTCTAACAGTTCAATTAATATCTATTCGGCTCTCATATATATAAGTGAATGTAAACATTTTAAATGAGGTTGGTAAAAATAAATCTCAACAATGTATGCTCGCAGTTAATAATAACCCTTTAATTGCATCCCAAACTCTCTGATCCCATATTATAACCCTAGAAGAATGGTGCCGAAATCGGATAATAAAAATAAATCCCATCAAATTACATTTACTCTCCATCGTAAACCTGCTGACTGACCTACAGTATACTTTAATAATGTTGCTCTTACCCCTGTAGAACAGATCCGCTACCTTGGACTACATCTGGACAAATGACTATATTGGTATTCCCGTACAAGACTGAAAAGCCAGGAAACAGCATGTCGAGATTACCCACTACACTAAGCAGCACTTACTAGACAAACGGTCTAAACTTCCAACTCATTACAAAAGATTGATCTACATGGCAATAATAAGTCCCATCTGGACATACGGAGTGGAGCTTTTGGGCTCCACTAAACCTTCGAACTTCTCTCGTATCCAATCCTTAAAATCCAAAATCCTTCGTAAAATCATCAATGCTCCTTACTTTGTTACAAATAAACCATCCATAAAGACCTAAATGTTCCTTATGTAACCGATCTAGCCCGAACCCGATATCATTCCTTCCATTATAACCACCCTAACCACTCAAGCCCATTAGTTTCTAACCTTGCCTCGTCATTCATTCCTGGCAATCGTCCAAGACACCTGAAAAGAAGATGGTCTTTAGATCTCATATTGTAAAAATGTTTTTAGAGTGCTACCAATGGCAAGTTTTTCTACATGCCTGTAACATACCATTGTGTCCTTACTACAAATTTATTTCTTGTATTTTATGTACAGCTATAAATTGTCAATTAAGTTTTTAAAAAGAGATTGGAACGATGTTAAAATAATACATGTATTACGATTTACGTTTATCACAAGAATTTCTTCATATGCCTAATATTTACAAATTGATACTCAGATACAACGTAAGATTAGACTATTGATCACCATCGTTTGAGATAATGTGAAGAATTTTTCCTCATAGCTCATCCAAAGAGACCTGAGAGGGACAAGTGTATCCCTACTACGGTTCTTAACGGCACTTAGAACATGGCTAGCCAGCACTTTATATGTGAATTTGGGGGTTTTATGCGGCTTCTAGGGGTGTTTTACATCTAAACGTGTCGTACGGTGGAGGGTGGGGACCCATAAGATTAGTGGAAAGCCCCTGTTTCCTGCTTCTAGGAATATACTGACACCTCCAGCGCTGTTAAATAGCCTGGGCTTGTATTGAGATTTTTCAACACTGTAATGAATCATTAAATATTTTAGAATATGTAAATTTATTTATAAATTATTAGTCCATACAAACAAACGATATTCATTGCAGGATTTTACTCAAATGCCACATTATTACATGAAGTATCTGTTCACATCTATGAACATTTCAAATGATGTATATGTATATATAGTTGACCGTAAAAAATTAAATATAAGAAGATGGTCAGGGTTGCGGTCAAAAAAAGAACAAATAGTTTAATAGTTAACAAATAGGTTAAATAGTACTTATTTTTTATTCTTATCATTGTTTATTCAAGATTATTTTATACTGATACTATTTTATGTCTTCCTTCCTTTTATTTATATGTAATTTCTTATCACTTTATTTTTACATAATATTTATCCTAACTTAAATTACCTTATTGTATCTATCTTATTGTTGTAATATTCTCAGTTTTTTAAAAATCTTTTTAGCTCTGATGAAGCCCTGCAAAGTGGGGCGAAACGTCGGACATTAAGTTTTAAACTATTTTTTCTTTTTTTGACCGTAACCCTGACCGCCTTCTTATATTTCAAATAATGATTTATAATACTATGGATTCAATGATTATTGAATTCTAATAGTACATAAAATAAATCTTGCTTAAATGATCAAATTGTAATTTAAAGTAAAACTGTTAAACAATTAAAAATTTTGATTTAAGATTTTCCATTCCAACTAAAACGGTATATTTCAAAATAATTAGAGACTTCTGGATGAAGATTTTGAGTATGAGGCGCATAATAAAAAATAAGTTGCTACTGATAATTTTTTTCAAATACTTTTTTTTTAGTGTAATAAAAAAAGTCATTTTAATCGGACAAGTGTTAGCATATAATTTCTGTATTTGACATTGTAAATAATATATGGGGGAAAGTCATGTGAATATACACCTCTGATACTTTGTTTTTGTTATTTACTGATGTAATAAATAATAATAATTAATATTATTAGTAGCAGCGTTTTTATATTGACAACTACTGGACCAAACCAAAATGGACCAAAACTACTGTTTTTTTTTAATTTAATATAATATGAGGCAATCCAGAGCAAAGTTGATGTTTGCCTATGCATACTGACTAACCTCTCTGAATCATTCCTAAAGTCACTAGACTGAAATTAGAAAGATTGTTGTGCAACGTGTTATTACAGTAATGTGGCAGATAGTAAATTGTTAAACAACGACGGTCAGAGAACTGAAAAGATGAATTCTTCCGATATTCTGCCGTCCGATACTTGCGATATTTGTATCAATACTTTACATTTTGTATATCAAGTATCGTTTCTTCCGTTGAAGTATCGTATTGGAAGGAGTTTCAATTCCATAATACTTCCATTTAATAATATTGGATATCGATACTTTAAATAATATCCAAAATATTTATACTTTGGTGTTACTGTATCCCTAAATGGGATATTGACTATAATGTTGCATGTCAATATTTTGTCTTATATTGTTTACTATAATATCAATATTCGATTTTTAATTATATATTTTACCGAATACCGATATTTCAACTTAAATATCATTGTTTACACATTTTAAAACAGATGTATTAACTTTAATTATAAAACACTTACAGCCTAAATTCCAAAGGTATTTGTTAAATCTGTATTATTTTTTTCTTTTAGGAACATTACATTACTTCTTTATTCTTATCCTATTTCAACAACATTTCAGGCATTTTAGCCTATTATTTAGATCTAAAATAAAATGTTTACAATCAATAATTTTTATAAAAATATTTTTCATTAATTTGTTAATAAATAAAACCTAAATAAAAATAATTTATTATTTTACTATTTATACATCTAGATCCTATCAATGTACAATTCTAAACTGTTTTTGGGATTAATTCAAACTTCACAGTAATTATTTTAATTTTTTTCCCTTATTTACCACAAGGGATGTATTCAATATACATATACATGTATAATAATGTATTGAAGCAGCAAATATAAGCAGTTTACATCTTTATTATAATTTTGAAAATCAGAACTTAAAAATAATAATGTTTAACTAATTAAAAGAGTTTAATGATAATAGTCAGCTGGTAATCCAATAGAACATTTCAGATAAATTTCTAAAATGAATTAATAAATTATAGATACCTAAAACATTAATTTATAAAACTTTTTTTAAAATTTACAAACATCAGAAAACCATCTATTTATAATTCTATTCTTTTTAAATCTTGTAAAAAGCAACCGTGTTTTGTAGAATATTTATATTTCTTTGCCGATATACTCACTTAATAATAAATAAATTTTACACTCCTTATTCCATCACTATTCAAGGAACCTGAAGTATGAGTGTAGCGTAGGTCGAAATCTGTAGTCGCGAAAATTTCGCGTTCCAATGCGGCTAGCCTAACAGTCTTAGCTCCATCAGATTGTGTTAAAAAATTAACATAATTAATACCAGTATTAATAATGTGTTCGAAAACTAATTTTCTTAAAAGGTTCTTAATATATATTATCCTGTGTTGTTATGTATCGAGTTTTGACAAACAATAAAATTCATGATAAAAATATAAAACACAATATTATATTATATATTATTATTAAAATTACAGATCCATACAATTTAGAAGAAATGAACTCTCGGTAGGGAACCAGAAATATTTATTTTTTGTATTATATATCATGGTATAATAAAATTCTATTAAAAAAAATAATAATAGCTTATACGAGCTGATCGATCTGAGAAGAATTTTCTCCCATACCTTAGAACATACTTCCTTGAAGACAGGACAATCGAGAGCCAATGGCGGAACCTCATCTCCACAACTGCCCCATTCCCCCGTGCCTGTGTTCCTAGGCAATTCAACGTTTACCTCTTCCAATCCCAGCTAACAGTTCGGAATAAGGTTTGGTACTCTTTGTCTCTCTCTTTTGTCTTTTACCTTATTTCACCGGAAGCGAAATCATTTGAGCTTATTGTATTTTAAATATATTTAGATCAACACTGCTCACTTGTCCAATGCTTATAAATATTTAGCACTATCATTGATTAATTCTAACCATTACAGGTTATGACAATTATCAGATGAGTTGTACGTATATAATTCTCATTATATCTTGAGAAGTCAATCATTGAAATCAATCAAGGATACTATGTTTATACAGTATTATAGTAAAGACTTGCAAACTAAATAGTAAAAAAAAATATTCAATCAAACTAAAGCTAAATTATAGGTCTTATTTAGAACTATATAGATAAATATAACAATTAAGATGAAAATCTACAGTGCTAAACTACTTATGATATATAGGATTAGCTTCAAGCAGGATATGATAAGATTCGGAAACAAGACATTTCTCATGGTCTGCATAGTATGTAGATGGAATAATATTTATATGAACTGAATGGGTTAGAAATAAAGTAGTAGATAAGGTAGTGAATAAATAAAATAAAATAACGTAGTAAATAAAAGTTTTTTTTTAATCATTTATTTATTGTTATTAACAAATGTGTAACATATATACAACAAGTAAATTTGCTAAAGTGACTTGATACAAACATGTGAAGAATCTACCCATTGATAGAACTCCAATAACATTTCTAGAGGAGAAGATCTCGAGGCCATCTTCTTCTCAGACACCTAGGAGGATTATTAGGTAATGAAGGAGAAGCCAGGTTAGAAACAAGTGGATTTGGGTGGTTGGGAAGTTTTCCATGGAAGGAATGGTATCTGGTTTTGGCCAAATCGACAACATATAGGACATTGAGGTCATGATGGATGACTTGATTTGTGACAAAGTAAGGAGCATTAAGGATTTTACGAAGGATTTTGGACTGTAAGGATTGGATTCAGAAGGAATTTGATGGTTTAGTGGAGCCCCAAAGCTCAACTCCGTATGTCCAGATAGGCCTTATAATAGTGATGTAGATCTGTCTTTTGTAATAGATTGGCAATTAAAACCGTTTGTCTAGTAAATGTTTTAATAGTCGAATCTGTTCGACAGGAATAAGAGGTCATTGGTTTACGACGAAGGGTAAATGTGGTTTGTAGAATAAAAGATGCGGTAAAGAACTGATGGTCTTCATGGAAGATGTACAGATGTACAGAAAGTATGGCAATATAAGGAAGGATCTTTAAATAAAAGGGGTAGAAATAAAATAATAATTTTATATATAATAATGTTAATTTCATTATCGCAGTGTGTTAGAGTAAATGATCAAAAATGTTAAGATAGGTTGAGTCTATCATATGGGTCAGAGCATATAGCAAACTTAAAGTACACAACAGCGGCTGGTATTAGCTCCCACTAAAGAAACTTATCAAAGGACACAGAGAAGTCCATGAATCTCCAAGCAGGGATCCATTGAGCAGCGTAATGAGGGCCCCGGGCAGATCTATGAATGGGCTTGCTATAACACTGAAAGATGTTTTGCCTCTTAGGCCTTCTCCAGGGAATCAGCCTTTTCACTTTTGGTTTTAGAATCGGGAGATGAACTATTAGCGGTACGGGTTTCAAAGTATCGCCTGCTTTTCGGTTATCCAGGTTTTTAAATTTAATAGACCCAGTACTTGAACATTAAAAAAAAAAAGATATAAAATTGAATATTCTCACAAAGTTGACTAATATATACATAATTGGGACTGAGATACAATGGTTAGAAACTTCATAAACATGAGAATTAAAATTACATAATGATATAAATTTTAATAAAGTTACAGTTTTAATTTTCTATTTTTTGTTCATTCTGCAACTACCGATTTTTAATAATAGTAAATATATATTATTATTTCAGACTAAAAGGTATGTTATATAATTATAATGAACATATTTCGTCATTTCATCCATGTCCAATAGTGAAGCATGCTAAATAATATTATAAAATTGGTATTTCGAACTGCATTATATTGATGTAAAATCCTCATTTATATATATATATATATATATATATATTTCTATTGACATAAGTTGTGTTATCTATCTATCTTGGTAATACATTTATGTGCTTTATCTTTATTTTTTCTCCATGTTAGCATATTATAACTATTCTAAATTTAATCGTTTACGGAGCAATATGTATATATAAAATTGATTTTACTGTATTTATCAATGAGTTCGTTGTATAATTTTAGATTTAGATTAAAATTTAAGTACTTAAAAAAATTATTCATAAATTATAAATTCCATTTCTTGATTTAAGAAACTTACGCAAGTAGTATTAAGAAAAGAACCACCTCAAACAAAAAAGAAGAGGGAAATAAAAACTATAATTAAAAAACACCAGCGTCATGTCTGTTTCACTTTTTTTTAAATAAGAATAATGTCAATAGAAAATTATTAATTTTTATTTGTCCGTAACTATACATTCAACTAAGTTAGCTATTAGTTGGTAGTTAAAACTTAAGATTTTTTATTGGGAAAAAAATCAGTTCTGTCAACATTGTATGAGGTAACTACAATCCTTAGTGCGTCGGAAGTCTAAGTTCCAATGAACCTCTTTCACCGTTCCTTACAGGGTTGAAATAGCTGCCACGCCTCTACAATCGTGTGAACTATGACATTCTCTCTTTTGGCAGTAATGTCAAGTAGTACGACAGTATGATTTGTTTATAGTTGGTTATACTAAAAACTATGAGTGCATACGCAATGATTAACTACCGCATGTAAGTGTCTTGACAATGAACATTCGAAGCTTGAGATTAATTAGTCTCTGAGGAGTGATATTAACGATCGAAAGTAACTGTGACTATGTTAGGATAAACTGTATAATATTTTCCATGACTCTATTTGAAATTTCTAATAATTTTTCAGAATTTTTACATTTAAGTTTCAAACCGAAATGATACATACATGATAAAGTGGAAACAGTCCGTCACTTATAAAATATAATTTGTTGAAAATGGACCAACTTCCTCAAGTCGATATAACAAGAGATAAAATAAATATATTTTACAGTTTTAACAAACGGTAATTTATATTAAAAAACTACATCAAAGACTGGACTAGATCATCTATTCAATGAAGATTATTTCATCAAACTGCTATTATTGGGCTGTTATTGAAGTTGTATTGGATTAGCGACGCCAGGAGGGGCTATAAGAAGCAGTTAATTGTAAGGGGTCTGGACTGAGGGATGGCTACGGTCCCATGCTCAGTAAGAGGATTCCGAGGGATGGTCTGCGCCCGCCTCCAGATTATGCAGGTCCTGGATCCTTCCCATCTCAATATGAGCTACTGATGATTACACTTCTGAGGGAGTTCATCCTCGACTCCTCTCCCAGGAAGGTTTAAAAAATAAAATAATGGATACGCTAATACTCTCACATTTCACTTAATGAATAGTGGCTTTATAACGCTTTATATCTACCTTTATTAATAATGCAGACGTATAAATGAATAGTTTAAATATTTGTCTCTCAAAGATTAGTAAAAATACTTAATTATTTGAATTAAAGGCTATGACGAAATAAGGTGTCCTTTGTGTGCCACTTAATTTCCAGCCGTTTGTTCTCGGGCAGCACTAGTTATTTTCTTCCTTCTATGGTACCGCTTGTTAATGTTCATTGTTCTGCTTGTCTCTGTTATATTTTGTTATGATTTATTAGATTGTTCTGATTCCTTGGAGCGTTTGCACCTAGTTCTGCCTATAACATCTCCTTCAAGTTCCTCTCCTTCCACTAACTTCCTCAATTGCATATAAAAGAAATACCATGTCACTAATATGTACCAGTTTTTGATCAGTTGAAGGACAATAGTCAAGAGTTGCTAGGGGATACGTTGTACGTATTAATCTGTTGTAAATTATGTGACATATTTTCATCTACCTTTTTTTATAAATAAAGTATATTAAACTACTGTGTTGTCGCATCTATATTATTGTCCCACTAAGTATGAGTACAGTATTAAAATGAAGATCTAAATCTAGTAAACAAAAACTGTAAACAATATAATTTGATAAAAATATTATTGCGAAAATATTGATAGGCTTATTTGATATATGTACATTTTTTTTAACAACTAACTAGGAAAAAGATTACAATAATAACATTTTAAAATAAGAATCTCATAACATTTATTGGTTCTAAATCTAATCTTGTCCATACGGTTCACTTTCGCTCTGACTTTAGTCATCTTTTTATCTATTATAATTTTCTTTTTCATTTATTGTCTATATCTTTTTATTATTCTTATTTAATTTTTACGTTCCGCTGTATACCCTTTTAATTTTTCATTTACTTTGTTTCACTTTTGTTAATATCATTTAAGTGTTTGTCTCTTTTTTAGGCCTGATGAATCCCTGCAACGTTGGGCGAAATTTTGTGTGTCGCATCGAACCTCAGAAAATGTTTTTAAATAATTTCAAAATTGGACGAGTAAACAATACTATTAGAAGAAGCGCAACGAATATCCAAGTCTAGAAAATTTAATTTTTGTTATTATTATTTTTTTATTTTGTTATGAAAGTTTAATTTCTCATGGACATTGTTACGTAAAATACTAGAAACCTCAAAAATGGGCATTGTTTTTGTTCTAAACCAAATAATATCAAGTTTTAAACTTTGTACAGCAAAAGAGTGTCGTCTGTTACACAATTTTTATTCATTTGTGTTATGAATATAAATCCTATAATCGTTCATCTTCATGGCAATTTTACCTATTTCCTTATAGAATGAAATCCTCATCTAGTTTGATTCGTAGAATAACTAATAAAAGCGGAATTGAAATTACACTTATATGACTGAGTTTCTGCAGAAAGAAACAATAGGACTTCTATTATGACAGCAAAACCTACAAGCTATAAAATGTGCCACACAGAAGAAAATTATATTAGAACGTGGCCGTCTAAGTGTTAGAATATTTGTGATTGGTGCCAATTTCTGGGGCATCAAGAGCGATATATTTGCAATATTTTCTAAATATATTAGATAAATCAGAGCGTAAATGTTCTAAAAGTAGCGAATAAATAGGGGAAAGTAGAATGTATCAGAAAATAGTTTAAAAAATGGTGTTGAATATTTTGAAGTCAGCATTGTTCGTCCACCAAAACATTTTTTTTTTAGGAAAATTAATCTTTATTTTTGGATACTTGATCCCCTAAGAATATCAAATTAGACTAGCTACATTAAATTATATTAAATAAAATTGAATCAAACTATAATAATAATTATAAAACTTTTTTTAACTAATCATATAACTTTTTTTTAAAAACTTAAATTTAAAAACTCTTTTATGCAAACAATCTCCTCTTTTTCACATAATGAGTGATAAATATAAGTGATATATCGTTATAAGTGAGAAATATAAGTGAGGTATAAAAGGGTTTTTAAATTTAAGATATAAAAAAAAGTTATATTGTGACATGGGCAATTAGCCTGCAAATGAGATTAAAAACAATTACATCAATATTTAAGGTTGTCTCCTTGAAAATGGCCTGAGAGCCGAAATGTTGGAGAATTTTTTAAAGAATAAAGGTTGAGAGTAAAATGGATCAAAAATGGTGTATGTTAATAACAAAATGAACCACTCTCAAACAATCATATAATAAATAATTAATATAATAATTATATTCATAAAATATGAACAAGAGATACGTATTTATACGAGTTTATCTTGGTGTTTATTATTCACAAGCTTAGGGATGATTGATATTCACCATTTTTTTAAAGTAGATTAAAGCTACTATTCAGGGAGAGGGGCTGAAATAGTTTAAATCATAATTTAAAAAGTTTAATAGTGTAGCAAACCCTTACTGCATTTCAGCTATTTTCTATTTTCTTCATTCACCATTTACCGCTCTCTCTAGATTTATCATTTTATAGCTAACTCCAACTGTATCGTAAAATAAAACATATCTCTGAAACAAGGAAGTAGCCTAAACAAAGAAATATCGTGACAACTATAAAGGACGGCTCCCTACGTATGTTTCATTCATGACGACTCTACGGACTGCCAGCTCACGATCTGAGTGAGCCCGAGCACTAACTCAGCGCCCTGCCACATATTTTATATTTGTACGGTTGTTAATCTAGATCTATAGCCTCCATTCCAGACCTTGGTCCTTATTGGCCAATGGCTGCATTTATTCCCGTTATTTACCAGCCCAGTCAATAGCCGTCACAAAGGAAGATTTATTATTTTTCAATCGTATCGGTTTTCCTCTAGACCGAGGGGATCTTCCTCCACTTCTCTCTTCACTTTAGAAAAAACAAAATTATCCCGAGATTTATATATATCTTTCCCTCCATTTTTCCCCTTTCTTTTTGTATAAACTTTACAGTAGCTGAAGAAGAATTGTCCTAAAATATTTCTCATCTCTCCAGGCAATATATCTCTCTATTACCATCAATATTATTTATGAAAATATTCTTCGCTTTCTGCTTAAGCTTATTTTACAACAGCTATGAAACAGCGGTATAATATTTAGTTTTAATCACAGATTATTCATTTTTCAATTTTACCTTTAGAGCTTGGTCCTATCCTTTGTACATTTTTCACAGCTTACATCCCAACCCATCCTAATACTATCCTCACCACGTATGCCGACGATACATGTCTATTGTCAGTGAACAATAATCCTTACATTGTATCCCAAACCCTCCAATCCCACATCACCACCCTTGAAGAATGGTGCCAAAATTGGAGGATTAAAATCAATTCCAATAAATCTCACCAAATCACATTTACTCTTCGTCGTAAACCAATGGCCTCTTGCCCTACAGTATCCTTTAATAATACCCCACTTATTCCTGTCGAATACGTTGCTTAGGACTACATCTCGACAAACGAATGATATGGAATCCTCATACAAGACTGAAAAGACAGGAAACTGCTCGTCGATTTCGACTATTACAACATTTACTAGACAAACGGTCTAAATTGCCAATCCATTACAAAAGACTGATATACACGACGATAATAAGACCAATCTGGACATACGGAGTTGAGCTTTGGGGCTCCACTAAACCGTCAAATTCCTCCCGAATCTGATCCTTCCATGGAAAACTTCCCTACCACCCAAATCCACTTGTTTCTATCCTGACTTCTCCTTCATTACCTAATAATCCTCCTAGGCGTCTGAAAAGAAGATGGCCTCGGGATCTTCTGCTCTAGAAATGTTATTGGAGTTCTATCAATGGGTAGATTCTCCACATGTTTGTATCATGTCAGTATCTCACCTACAGCATATTTATTTGTTGTACATATGTTATACAGTTGTAAAAAACAATAAATAAATGATTAAAAAAAACAAAAAAACTTTAGAGCTATGCTGAAATAGAGACTGGAATAGTGAAAGGCAAATAAATTATTTAAAAATAATGTGATATATTTTCCTCCGACTGACCAATTCTAACATACAGGAGTGTTACCAACCTGTTCTTATCAGTTCGAATATTCCATGGGGAATCATTTATTCGATAATGATCGTGTATAAGTAAAACGTAGCAAATGCGTGAGTATGTACATATGTGGATATGAGTAAATATATATGTATGTTGGTATATATATATATATATTTATATGCACAGGTATTACTTATGAATTAATTGATTTTTTATCGTCAGTTGGGCTGAATTATTTCAGTACTATACATGGTTCTGCCAAATTCAGACAAACGAAGTAGGCTAGCTAAAATATTTTTTTATATTTTGTGAAAATTCGTATTCAAGACTTTTTTAAGGGAGCTAAAAACGAATCTAACTTCCTTTTTTTTTTAAAGTAAATTTTTCGACTTAATATCTAGGAAGCGATTTTTGATCTTGATAATTTTGTATACATTTTAACTCAATAATTACAATTACATTAGAAAACAAATTGATTGGTATATTATTGTCCAACTATGTATGAGTACAGTATTAAAATGAAGATCTAAATCTAGCAAACAAAAACTGTAAATAATATAATTTGATAAAAATATTATTGAGAAAATATTGATAGGCTTATTTGATATATATACATTTTTTTTAACAACTAACTAGGAAAAAAAATTACAATAATAACATTTTAAAATAAGAATCTCATAACATTAATTGGTTCTAAATCTATTCTTGTCCATACGGTTCACGCTCTGACATTTAGTCTGATAGATAAGTTTTCTGTTTCGTTCATTTTCTTCCCTTATTCTTGATTTTATATTTCTTCTTTTTATCTATTATTATTTCCTTTTTCATTTATTGTCTATACCCTTTTAATTTTTCATTGACTTTGTTTATATCATTTAAGTGTTGGTCTCTCTTTTAGGCCTGATGAAGCCCTGCAACGTGGGACGAAACTTTGGCCCAATATAAATAGTTTAATCAATTAGTTTTTATTTGAATGCACCCGGACCATCTTCCATTTATTAAATGTTTAATGTTTAAGATTGTGACGCTTATGATATTAATTATGATTGTGAAAATGAAACGAAATAAATAATTATTATTGAATGCATATTAATATTTTTTTTATAATGTATTGGTACTTGTTTGAGATAGTAAAATTAATATGAGTGTGAGGAAAACAAATATGAGAGTTGATATAAGCCGAATTTTCTATAATACATAATATAGTAGTTTCACAACTACGTCCCTTAATTTCGTTTCTATGTGCTGTCCAAGTTAAGCCAACAATTATACGTGAAATCGTTTCTTCCATGACACGACTCAGTGATAAAATATTCACTAAATCGTGTTTGAATAGCTTCGGATGAGTAAGAATAAAATAAAATTCAGAAATTCTTTACGGAGAAAAATATGATCAGTGAAGAAGATTATAATCCAGTCGGCATCACTTTCCACAGTTATCCCATTTTCAAGTAATATACACTCAATGAGTAATAATTTGCATTTACTATAAATATTAACATAAATCTCTTAACCACCACTGACAAGCAGCAGTAAATTTTCGAAACGGGGGACGGAGATGATCTGAATTGTAGCTCCAACGGTTCAGAAGTGATTAATATGTCCAAGGAGGGGAGAGGGAAGTCGTAGGGAATGATTAGCGCCTTTGGTGATTGATAGCTGATTATCAGCTCTGATAACTGGCCTTTTATGAGCCATTTCCTCCCTCGGGGAGATAGGCCAGCGACCGATCTATCGATGTGAGTTATCATGTTGGCATGAGTGCCTGGGATGTTATACCTGCCCCTTCGCATGATAGTTAGCTACTGGAAAAAAATAAACAAAAAAAAACCTAAAACCCCGAAACATAAAAGATAACGGTCAGCAAATGTGAATTAAATTGCAAAACTGTGGACGATTTCAAAACAGTTGTTTCCGTGAGCAAGCCCCCTCAACTAACGGAATCAGAACTGCCTTAAAAAAAAACAAATAAGTCGCCTTAAATTTATACAACATAAATTAAATGAAATCATTGGCAAAAAGTACAAAACATCAATTCTCTTCTATCTTGTTTTATTATTAATTATTTTAAGTAAGAACGAAATCTCACAAATATGTATTGTATATAATATGTTTTAGTTAATTTGTCTTTTCTTCATTATGTGTATATGATGAACCGCTTTCATTAACTTAATGATCATTTTCCAATACTACTGACAGAATATTGAAGGTAAATCACAATTTTACCAATTCACCCTATCTTCATTATTTCAGCTTCAATAGGACTTGTAACCCCAAATATGACTTGTTTGTAACATAACGATCCATTAAGTAATTGAAGAGCTTCCTCCGAAGCTAAAAATAACTTTTCTGGAAAAAGAAAATAATTATTTACCTATGCCTAATTTAGGTTGTTACCAATATAGCCTTCGTTAAAACATTCAGGACTGATTTGTTGCTATCTTATAATTTAATTTTGATTTTAAGTCCGAGATTTAGATAATAAGCTCTCATTCTTGGTGATAAATGTTTCTGTCTGTGCAGATGTGACCTTTTTACACATACTTTCACGCGTCCTTAGCATTTGAAATCTTTTGTACACTATCTTTTTTACAGTTTTGTGTAGATTTACGTGTTACTTCTTCAGAAATCATTCCAACGAAACAATCCTCAAATACAATAATATTTTATCATTGACTTTAAAAAAAGGGGGGAGAAGAGGTTAACAAAATAAAAGATATTACTTATAACACTTTATTTAAGGTAATTACAAACATCTAAATACAATTTGAAGGATAAATAATAGAATATATTAAAATATAATTTTCACTCATTACAGATTCTTATCACTGAAACATTTACATTGATATACCTCATTTTATTCCGAAATCCTTACCCAACCAAACCCATTAGTTCTTAATCTCTCATCCTTAACAATCCCTGATAATCCTGGGAGGTGTCTGAAAAGAAGATGGCCAGGGATCTTATAATTTAATGAATACCTTATTGTATTATACCATACCATACCGTAAGTTAATAAATACATTTATATAACACCATTGGGTAGTTCCTTCCTAAGATTATCATGTGTTTTATAACATTTATCATATTTATTTATTGTATTTTTTATACAGTTGTAAATTTCAATAAATAAATAAAAACCAACATTTACTTGTATTATTCGATTATTCGAAAAATCCTTAAGTTTTCTGTTTACATCACAATACTAAATTGTCATTGATGACTCTATGTCCCAAGTGTTGTCAATGTCGTCTGTGATTGACAAATTAACAATTTACCCACAGTAAAAATGAATCCAATAGTTTCCAACCTTCTTGTCTTGTTTGGTTCCCAACAAATCAAAAATAATAGGGCCTCGGAAATACAAAATTAAGTTAATTGAGTCAGTTAAATGTTAATTAAATGCAACCATTGCATAGACATTTACAAACTTAATATTATTTTATATCGTTTCCAAAATATTTATACTCGAAAGCCCAAAAGTTTTGATTTTGGATTATTTTATTATTGCCAACGTTTTTTTGTACAATTAATTGTTATGTTTTTTCTGTTCGAGGGTGAAATTATAATTTCCCATTGTGAACTCACACGACAATAATTTAACAGCGCTTCCCTTACTGTACATTTTCAATACTGATTCAGTAGCAGGAAAGTAAGCAATACAAAAAAAAAAAAAACTAAGAAATTTTCATTTTACTTAAAATAAAAATTGAATTTGATAGTGTAGTGATTTCACTCTTTTGTTGCCGATACTAAACATAATAAAATTTTCAATCACTGTGTTATCGATACAGTTTTAAGGTTCAATTAATTGCTTTAAAAATATATAGGTGCATGTTGTGTTGAAGCAACATTAAAAAAAAGTTTTTAATTTCTTTTATTTGTTTTTTGTAAATTTGATAATTAATATGTAAATGTATTTATTTTAATTAGATAGGACATTTTTGCATGACATAAAAATATGTGTGCGCGATCTATTATTTTCATTATTTAATGAAGAATAACTTTTCTGAAATATTAGTCCTAACAGAGCTATTTACGTCTAATAGTTCTCGAGATATATCTTTTTAAAAAGCAACATTTCTAAAAAATCTACTGAAAGATTAGTAGTTAGTTAATTTATTTTGAGAAATCTATATCTCAGGAACTATGTGACGTACAGATGTCAATTAGCACTCAAATTAAAACTAGTTTAATGGACTATAAAGAAGTTTATTACCTTTACCTTCATAGGAATAGTAGTTTTCACGATTTTTGCTAAAATAAATTGATTTATAGTTGTTCGGGCAATAAGTTTAATTTATGAATAACTTCATTTCAGAAACTATTGGATGTACAGATGTCTGCCAGCGCTCAAATTAAAGCAAGTTAAATTTCCTACAAAATAGTTTATTATGTTTATCTTTGTAGGAGTAGTAGTTTTTATGATATTTGACAAAATAAACTCACAAAATGTTAATTTATAGTTGTTCGTTTAAAATGTTGGATTTTTTAAAAAAATATATCTCTAGACCCATAAGATGCACATATGTCTCCCAACACTCAAAATAAAGGAAATTTAACTTTCTATAAAGTAGTTTATGATATCTATCTTCGTAAGGGTAGTAGTTTTTATGATATTCAATATGAATATAAATTTGGCAAATCAAAATTTGTCTGAACAATTATAAATCAATTTATTTTAGCAAATTTCATGTAAACAATTACTCCTACGAAGATAAACATCATAAACTACTTTATAGCTCATTAAACTAGCTTTAATTTGAGTGCTAATAGACATCTGTACATCCAATGGTTTCTGAAATGAAGTTTTTGAAAATAAATTCACTAACTACTGATTTTTCAATACATACGTCTCATACAACAATTTTCTGAAACCTTGCTTTTTAAAAAGCTATATCTCAAAAAATATTTGACGTAAATAACTCTATTAGGGCTGATATTTTAGCAAATTTACTATTCTTTAAATGACGTTCTCTTAGGTTTTCTTGTGTTGTTCCTACTTTTTAAGATATAGAGCTCCGCATGAAAATGTTTTTTTATCGGTTTGAAACAGGTGCCATTTTTTATTCCCCCTACCTATACTTGGCACATTCATCAATTTTGGCTAGTAATTATTCACAATTTTCATTAAAGTAACCAAAAATTGGGGTGAGATAACTGCCTTTTTTCTCCTCTTGGGCTCTGGTACTATAAGTAACTGGCCAAGCCACAAACACTTCATTTCAAGAAGTATCTCCGATTACTCATCTAGATGAGGTCAGATATAAAAATTTCTATAAAATATTGCTCACACACACAGTCACATCTCAGTGTTTTCTAATGTTTTCATTATAAACCCAGTATAAATATGTTTGTTTGTTTATTTTTTTTTATTTATTTTTTTTTAACTTAATACGAAGAAGTAGTTTACTTATTTTTTAATTTATAATTTTTTTATTCAATATATATTTAAAACATTATTGGTTTATTTACTAATTTATGTTGAATTTTTTTTTTTATTCATTCTTGTCAGGTCCATTTTCCACAAGCTTATTTTCTTTCTTATCATCCCAACCCAAAAATAATAATTTCCCAGAGAGTATTCTACCTCGAAGGAAGAAAGCTTTTCACTGAAGCTCTCAGTTCAGGAGCTCTCAGAAATTAATAAATGGTGTGGAATGGTTTCCTTAAGATTAATATTTTGAATATGATCCTTAGTAGTGGGTAGAAATAGTCGAAAATTCATTTAGAATTTAGAATGTCAATTGATAAAACTAAAGCTCCCTTCCAATATTTAATCAAATAATTGACATATTTTCACTAAGAATTAACCGCACTATACTGTTTAAATGTTAATTTGTTAACAATTATAATAATCTTTAGTATAAATTAAATTAAACGAGTTGCCTCTTAATCCAAAGTTACTCTTTAAAGACCTAATTAGGTTTCTGTGTATCTCCCTAAACGGTAGATTCTTAGCAGTAAGACTGACAGTCAAAGAGAATAATTAACTTTAGTTATAAGAATGATAAAGTTATAAATAATTCTTTTGCGGGTCGGAATGCCTTTCTTCCACTAACTTCCTTAAAAGTTCTGTTTGGCCTACAAACTCTCGTCTCTTCTTTCATTAATTGAACGGAAATATTCATGAAAGACAAAGTTAAGAATCTACTTCTTAAGCAGGATTGTTCCTTTGTACAAATAAAAGCTTTTAATAAAGTTTTTCCCTGCTTTTTCACAAGTGTTTCTTTTAGACTTGTGTCCTCTTAAAACTATTTTTTTTTAATTACAATCAAATTGGATTAATATTAAAATGATGTTTTTTATGACTGTGGACACTCATTACATTTTGGCGATATTCCATATTTTAAAAACGCTTTAACGGGTTAGATTTTATAATTTGAAGACAATCAAGGGAATAAAAACGAATTAATTGCAGATTGCTATATTCTCTATATAAAATAAATAGATTACGCATAATCAAAATAGACTATTTAGGTAAAAGAAAATTTATAAATTATTTCAGGAATTTAAGTTGCTACTTAAACTTACTTTTACTAGATATTTTGGAATATATATTTTTCTGCAAATACACAAATTTCACAAAATATTTTACATTTACTACATTCCATTGCAGTGTACAGATTTTAAAATAAGTTTGTTTTTCCACAGGATATGTTTTTTTTATCGAATAATAATAATATAAGCTGCCACAATCAGAATTAGGACAATAGATATTGGTGTTATAAGAATTTATTCATACCATATATACCGAAAAAATAACGAAAGAAAATGTTAGTGAAAAAAATCAACAGTCAAACAGTTCAATTTAAAAAAAATAAAATTAATTAACATTCATGCATATATTTAAATTCAACCAAGCTTTACCACCTTCTTTTGAAAGCAAAACAGGACTCCAAGAGATCCCGGAATTTCTCTCCTACTCGGGGCATTGGTTTTAAAGACCTGAGCGCTATGAGAGCCCTTGACTAACGGAAAACGTTTAATTCTTTAATTTGAATGACATCCTTCTTCAGCTGCATTCAGCTTCAAATTGGCATTAATTATACGTTATTTACTAACGAAAACTTTGTTGAAGTAATTCAACCTCCAAACCACTAAGATATTGTTTATATATATAAAAAAATATATTTGGTCGATCCTGTTAAGAGTAGGTACACAAGTCGATTATATGCCTCACATTCATGAGGGGAAATGAATTGTACCCCTTGGCTTGAAGGTATCATCAGGAATTTCAAATACCTTGGGCGATTTCGATGAAATTAAAACATACATAAGCTTTTTTTAATAACTAAAACATAAGTAATCAAAATCTCTTTTGCGTTTTCTCCATTAAACCCTATATTATATTTTTAATCATTCTATACTTCTTATTTTACGTAAGCTAAATTTAATTATTTTAAAAAAGGTAACGCTATAGAGTTTGAAGATAAATTGAGTAAAGATTTTTTTGTTAACACAAATATTTTATGTTTACTTTAACTTTCAATGTAGTATAATTTTTAATTTTCTAATATTTGAAAAAGGTCAGTTTATAATTGAATAATGTCTTTAATTACAGTCTATAAATCGATGATTAAAAAGTAAAATGTCCCAAAATGATTTTCAAAAAATTTCAGTTTCTTTCGACCTGCTGTGTAATTAATTACTAGTTTTTAGCCTATGGAACATGGAAAGAATTTACGGTTGCTGTTTATCATCTAAAACATCAAAAAGGATGTACTAGCTAGGAATCCTAAAAGGTCAGAAAATGCTGGATAAAAAATGTTGGAGAGGAAGCTGGTTGAAGAGATGAGAAATGTGGCAGGGAGTGACGTTATCGCTTGGGTTAGCTCCTACAGAAACAGCTAAATCCTAAACCCTAAATAAATTGCAGCTCTGTATGAAATTGCTCTAAAATCTTTCCTAAACCTTTGGCCTTCTTTTTTTTCATATCTTAATTTATATTCTTTTTTAAACATGTTTCAGTAATTACTTTTTTCTTTACTTGTTTTTTTTTTCTGTCAGTTTATGTGTTATATAACGAAAACCGTTACCATAAATATAAATTATGATGATTTCATACCGCCTTTCTAGCAAAAAATTTGGAAAACTTGCATACAAAATATTGAATCCAAAGATACCTCATTTCTGTTGCTTTGACTTGGCTTCTATGACTTGCGTCCAGGAATCACTGGGACAGGTCAGTAAGAGGATAAAACTAGTGTTAAACGTCAGTATTTTTATTTACTTCTTTCTTTTCCAGGAAGCCAGGCGTCAATGAATGGAAGAATTTGTCAGAAAATTTTATCCCTTCTCAGACTTCTCCATATACCCAACCGTTTTAGTTAAGACGGGGCCACAGTTACTTGAAATCTCTGAACAGCTCCGGCTCCTCCCACTTGGTATATAGTATCCTACTCTGTCTATCTTCTCTTCTATCTATACTCTATACTTTAGTTTTTCTTGTGTTTGTTATTTCTTTTTTTAACTGCTGCGATTCTTCTTGTAGTGTCTGCGGTTGAATTTAAGATTTCTACCGTTTTCCCCGAATGCAGCTATAACGTTAACATAAGCATGGAGTGTGAGATAAACTGGACACAACACTCTGTGTCGCAACCAATAAAGCCTCATTTTTATCTTTGCTCTCTTTAGTGCTATGTAAAGTACCACTATAATCAGTAGTAGGCTAAGACTGCGTCCATGCCTTATTCCCTGAGTGCTCTCAAATTCCTTTTAATGCGAAAGTAAGTTCTCATCATATTTCTTCGCTTCTTATAATAACCATGTAAAGCCATCATCAGACCACGACGTTTCGAAGTCATTCTCTTCCAGTGCTTCAGCAATGTCCATCTTCCTGATCCTGCCTTAAAGCAAAACTTCAAAAAAGTAAATTTATTTGAGTACTCTTATTTAATAATACTTTATTTGTAACTTATGTTTCAATCTTACCCTCTTCCGTTATTTCCAAGTTCTGATCTCGAAATTTTCAAATGGAACTACAAATTAATTCAATTAGTAGCTGATTGCAGGGCTTCTGTTTCATGCATATATGATCCAAAAAAAAATCTTATCCTGAGATATGACACATTTTTTTTTCGTTTCATAGTTTACACAGAAAGTTCATGGATGGAATAAGCATGCGGGAAAAGGGTGGATATTTTCTGCAGGACATTGAATGATTACTTAAAGAACAATAATACTGCATCAACTCCTAGTTTACTTTAAGAGCTATTTTCTTTATCCAGAATTTGGTCTAATTAAGTAATAAATGTGAACATTTAAAAAAACGTTTAAATACACATAAGCTTATCTCAATCGACCCACAATGTGACTTGATATGTACACAAAATAACTATACATCAAATCCATATTGACATATACTGTTTTGAATCTGAGCAACTCAAATCTTAACTGGATGCAGATAGATTTACATGTGTTTAAGTCGCACTCACCAGGAGTTAAACTCCATTAATTACATTTAATCAACCAACCTCATTAGGGATGCTAATAGATTAATTCCTAGAACCACCGCGGCTGCTAATGTTTTAGTTTAGCACTAAGAGGCGGCAGGGGAATTGTTTGCCCATTCACTTTGAACTAGGGGATTGAGTATTGTCTCAGAGCGGGCCTTAATTGTATAAAATTAGTTGTATTGATTTAGCTACTGCTAGCCATCTCACCTCCCTACTTGTGTTAAATACAGTTCTAGATGAAGCTGGCCCCATAGAATATCTGTTAATAAAAAGTAAATAAATGAAGAGGCAAAGTGAGCCCTACATATTAAATTCCCTTCAAATCTATTTAATATTGCTTAATTTAAATATTTAAATGTTAAACTTAAATATTAGAGAAAAAATATATACATAATATATTTCAGAGATGGTATAATAATTAATGAAAACACTAATTAACATGAATAAATAAATGTTTGAAAGATCATTGTAAAATCTTATAATTTTCAATGGAGGGGACAGCAGCAATGAGGAGGTAACTCAATTTTTGGTAACTTTTCAGTTCTAGTTCATTTTTTAAATATTTATTACTGGTTACCCCGGAAAGACGGTTAAGAAGGGTTTTATTGTTCTTTGGCAGATTTTAGGAAACAACTCATTTTTTTCATAGGATGATTTAAAAAAAAGATCAGCCCCAATCCAATTTTTCTGAAGAATCAGAACCAGTTTCGAATAACTGCCCTACCTATCTGATATCTGATCTAAAATTTTTGCCTTTAGTAATTATAAAAATATGAATTAGACCAGTTGGTCTTCGGTACATATATATTATATATTATAGTATGTTAGAGTCAACTATACAGCTCATATCAGCTGATTCAAAATGTATACATACGCGAGCTGGTCTCTATAAAAGCTTTTCATCTTCCTTCCTCGTCCACAGACGATTCTTCTCTGATGTCTCCACCCGGCGCGTCTTGTTCTTCCTCCCCCGGAGTCCACTCTCGCAGAAACTGGCTTGTTGGATACTTTTCGTCAACCGTTTTCTCGTTCACTTTCCGATAATCAACCACTACCCTGTATTTTTCTTCTTTCTCCCTTGGTGAACTTTTCTTCCTGACCGCCCACAGCGGACTGTTAAAAGGAGACGTACTGTCTACTATTATCCCCTGTCTCCTCAGATTATCCAGTTCTTCTCTAATGTGCTGCCGGAGTGCCTGAGGGTATCGCCTTTCCTTTACTTATGTTACCCTATTCTGTTTCAAGGGAATCTCGTGTTCTGTCGTGCCCGTTACTCCTAGGACCTCTCCTTCCTTGAAAATGACATCATCGTACTCATTCTGAATTCTTTTCCTCCAGTCACCTGCCTGCTTAATTGCCCTTATGTATACTCCTTCATCCCCTAAGATGTCCTTTGACAGCTGTATTTTTTCCTTTCTATCCTAATATTCCATTTGCCTTTGATATTGTTTATTCTAGCACCCACTTTTCCTAATAGATCACCTCCAATAATCATTTGATATTCTTGGGACATCCGGTCTATTACATGCACCACCAAGCTATCACTTTTTTCTCCTACACAATCCAATCTTTGCTTCCCTTACTCGTCACTCAGCTTTTTCACCACTTCTCGGTCCATTATGGTATTGGTGCTCCCTATATCTACGGGGCACCTCACTCCTCCTTTCACTCGTATGATTGGCAGACCGCCGCACTCCCACATCACGTTGTTATTAAATAATGTGCGGTCGCCACTCTATTGATACGCATCTCAGATCTCCTCCCTGGTTCTCCTCTCTTCCCCGGTACGTTACAACAAGTTCCTCTTGTTTCTTTGTCCTCTTCCCGACTCTGTTTCTTCTAATTCAGTATCAGAGACCTCCGACACTTTTGTGAACTCACTTGCGGAATCATTTCTACTTTGATGTCCTCTTCTCCGCTTTAGAATCTGGGCATTGACTTCCATTGATTCAACCTGACCTGATTCTTGCCTGCGATATATATATAGGGGCATTGTATTGCTATGTGCCTCTTGTTCCCGCTCTCGAGGCATCGAGTACGAGGATACTGGGCCACCAAGTGCCCTGCTTTACTATATCCATGACACTGCGAGCGGACACGCCGGCAGCTGTTCCTGGGCTTTGCTTGCACTGGTCTTCTGTCCCTATTTAGCGTCTTCTTCCTACCACTATCCTTGTACTTTTTTCTTCTAAAGGGCGATACAATGTACAATAAAAATGAAAATATATAATTAACCCCATAAATCAAAAACGAATACGAATTCCATATAGATAATTCAGTTAAGTTTTAAAATTTAGATATACTATATGAAATAAATCTTGTTAAATAAAACTGATCTAATTTTTAGTAATAGTAGAGTAGGGTGTCATGCAAGAGATTACAATTTTTATGTTTTTAAATGATGGGAAAGTTTCACAACCACTTCTTTTCCCTTTTTTTTTCTTTTTTTAACTAATTGATAAAACTTTGTTTCTAAAACTATTTAGACACGTAATTGACTTTTGTATAAAAGTTGCCTGAAGAGGGTGGATTCGTTTCTAACGATCCTCAGCGAACTTTGTCACGGGAAGTTAGAATTGTGCTAAATAGGCTCTGTAGTAACTAAGTAAAGAGTGGATGGAGTCGACAAAAATTACTTAATTAAGTTACTAGAACATCGATAATAGAAAAAAACTTTCCTTTGATAGTGAGTGTTGTAACACGGTGTTAAATTACAAAAAGTTACCATAACCTTTTAAAGGATACGTATTGGTTAGCTTGTGGCTCTGTATGTTCTGCAGAGAAAAGTAGAACATTAACAGACTATTATTTTTAACTTTTTGGAAAATAAAATTCAATTTATAATACATTTAATATATAGTTATAATACTTATTATGTCCACTTCATTTTATTTTTCTTGATTATATAATTACTGTGAAATTTAGATTAATATATAAAGATTAAATGGCACTTATTATTCATAAATATATTTTAAATAATGTATTTAAAAAATGACAAAAGTTATGGTAGAAATTGTACGAAAATGACCTAGCATAATATACTATATGAAAAACGCATGAAAAATTATTTGTGAAGTAGCAAAAAAATTGGCATTTTTCAACATTTTAAATGTACAAAATTGTTTGAATATTTTTTTGAATTGCAGTCTGTAGAAGGACGGAACGTTGATAAGACTAGCTCATAATTGAAAAAAAAAAATTAAGAAAAAAATGTAAGATGGCTTACTAAGTATACTTATTATTAAGTATATTGAAGCATACTTAATAGCCGAAAAAGAAAAATATCCTTTTTTCAATTCTCTTGGGTATTATAATATTATACATGATACCTACATTACGCAACCCTAGAAGTGTCACCTAGGCACACACACGCTTATTAAAAAACTCAACAGAATAATGAGATTTAAATTTAAGGAGTATAACTGTTTGCTGGTAATTATATATCATATTGATGTTGTCTCTATAGACTAAAATAATAAGGAATAAGAAATAGGCTACGAATACTATGAATTTTACTTCAGAGTATTTTAGAAATCACAGAAATATAAGAGAAATTTAAAGTATAAATCAAACCCAAAATTTTTATTTTTGTTTCTAGTTGGGTATTTTATTATTCTTTATTTTAAAATACTACCACATCACAAAAAAATATATTTGGAATAAATAAAAGGAATAAAATAAAAAGTGAAACATTCTTACACGAATATATTTGACAAGTTTGTAACAACAAAACAATACTAATGACACCTAAGTACAAAAAATAAAACATATAGTTAGACAATTAAACACTGTATGAAGCAATAGTACACTTAATAATATATAATAATAAAAGTTATATATTCATTTTTAATGTTGAGTGGGAAGCTTTTTAGAAATCCCAAGTTACAAATAATCTATTAATACATATTTATTTTGTTTATATATCTATCTAATTATAAATATTTATAAATTATATTTGACAAGAAAGGAGGAAAGACCAGTTTTCGGCTGCAACTCAGAAGTATTTCGCATTGGAACGAATAATTTAGTTGTTTGACAAACAAATTTATTTAGTTTTATATTACAGAAACTTCCATTTATTTAATACTTATGATTTTTAAACAGTCTATAATGAGCCGTGGTTGAATCAATGTTGTAGATCAAGGTAACAGCTAATTTTAAATTTTAAAATACGTCAATTAATAATTTTGTATTTTTCATGAGTGAGATATTCATATTCATACATCTTGATTATTAGATAATCACGTTAAAATGCAGCAAATCCCAAGATAGCAGAACTGTGCAAATACATCACATTAGCTTTACAATAACGATATAAGTAAATACGTTAAAATAATTAACGCTCTTGTGTATTTTCCAAGTTATTTAAAAATTAAATAAATCGATTATTTTCTGTTTTTCACCTGCTAATGTCAAGTATAATAATTAAAATGTAAACATTTTGTAATTTTTTCTCTTTCAGTTAATAATTTTGTTGTTGCTAATTAGTCGGCTAGTATAATTCATTGCAGCAACCAGACCCTGTCGGCCCTCAATATGTGCCTGTGTGACCTTCTTGGCTTTTGTACATTTCAAATGTGGATGAGCCAATACAGACGTGGGCACACCAACGTTTGTTAATGTTGTAAATTTTTTTTATTCTCTCATTTTATCTTGAAAGAAATTTTTATTTTAATTTATGTTCTTTATTTTATGTTTTCAATTATTAGCTTAGCTCAATAAGTATTTATATTCAGAGCTAGTTAGTTTTTCTTTTAGGGCTTTCCGACAAATACTTCGTCAATCTGAGGTGACTTTTTTTTTCTTACCTCCT
>NW_027111476.1:491373-523174 GCF_000696795.3 Halyomorpha halys
TATATATATAAAGAAATCACCTTTTGATTTAAATAATCATAAAGCTTATTAATTTAACGGGATTAAGTGTAATTATGGTATTAACCAGATTTTCAAAAATACAAGCAGACTATAGATTTTTCGTCCAAATATATTTTTTTAAACTAGATCAATTACAAAATGTTCTACATAGAGTTGGGATCGGCCTTTTTACAAAACTCAAACGAAGACGACAGATACTCATTGGTGCTTATTGATAATTAAATAAATTATTGAGCAATCAAATATATGCTTAGTCCAAGTAGTTATTATCGAAATAGAAACTGATGTGAATAAAATATAAAATTGGATGTGGTGGGTAACAAAGTAAGGGCCTGATGCACAAAGGATAAAGACACCAGCTCATCTACCTCGAAGTGCTCCTCAGCTCTTTTTTTACAGGAATAACATAAAATAAGGATCCAATAAAAATGAGGAACTTGATTCTAGATTTACGTACAACAGAAATCACTGAAACTTTTATGTTCCTAATCATGGTCAGAGGTTCATTCCATCAATAACATTAGAGAAGGGAAATCATATCATGTTCTACATTACTAATTCTGAGGTGTTGAGTACTATAATTAATTTATAATATAACTTATCTTCGATCAATTTTATATATACGTATCATGTTTTTTTAAATCAACCTAATTGGTCAATAATTGCCTTGTGCTCCTGTTCTAACACATCTAAGCTAACAACTATGAGGAAATCGCTTTCATCTATTTACTTTCCCTCCATTCCTAATTAAATTGGAGGTCCTTTATGGACCCATTAGTTCAATACAAATTTCCTGGCATGTATAAAAGGAGAAGCGTTATCCTGTTTAATATTCACTATATTTTTATTTATTTAGAAATACGTACCATAACATAGTATGGTACTCAAAAATGAAAATAATAGAGTACCGGACATAAATTTTACCCAATATAAATAGTGCACATATATCCTACATTAACACGAAGTTAGAATGGAGTCTTTAAAAACTATAATATACCGAAGTATAAGTTCGGATATAGACCTACAAATAAAATTAGTAGATTCAATAATAACAAAGAGAACCAAATTGATAAAAATATTTGTGTGTCTTATAAAATCAACTAGTCTAAACCGTCCCGGACTATATTATGGGAAGAGTGGATGACATATAAAAGACAGAATTTACCAACATGCAAATGACTAAGAAAAAAAGTGATCATACTTATAATAAAAACTGCATTAGTACAACTCCACGCCAAAAATGGACCCAATTTTGATAACAAAAAATGTTAAAATACATTATACAGATAAGAATACCTATAAAAGAAAGCTTTTAGAAACAATAACAATATTTGAAAACTAAAATAATGAAATTAATTACAAAATGGAGGAAAAAAAAATTAAAAGAAACATATAGATTTGGGCTAAAATTTGCTATAGTTAAAACTAACAGCTAAAATACCCATGAAAACGATATTTATGAATTGTTCATTCATGAATAAGGGTCGTATCCATGGCAATTTTCGCAATTAGTTTCTATAGCTAATTTTTGCCCATCTCTAGTAATATATGGCCAACTTAAATAAACTAAACAAATAGCAAACGGACCTTCATTATACTAACAAAAAAAGTTAAATAAAAAGTCCAACAGAATGCACTGCAATAGAATTGTTGTGAACAGTATTTGAGAATTTTAAATCATGGATAATGGACAAACAACATTGAAAATCCACAGGTCCCTCCGGAGTCTAAAAAAAATTAATTTGTTCTTAATTAAATAAAAAAATATGTTCACGAATGTTCTCTAGTTCCAGTTCACACAAAAACCATTCCTTCTACACAAAAAATATGAAGATGAATTTATTTTAGTCATATGGACAGTGGACTGGACTCTGACAGACAACAAAGAGTGGAAAAAAATGTAAATTTAATCTCCCAAAATATCTACTGATTGTGAAGGGAAAAGCGTGAATAACTGATAATGAATGTTTTTCCGCATTATGTCAAGTAAAAACTTTTACTTAAAATTGTAAACCTTATTCAATAAATAGATTACCAAATGTAATTAGAAAATTCTCAATAGTAATAATATTTTTTTTAACAATTTTAATAATATCACTGATTTAAAGTTCATTCGACTTATTTTGAAAACTCAAAAATTATTAATATGTTCCAGTGATTAAGTCTACAATGCATCCCTTTACAATATTGTAATAAAACGGAAAAAACAACAAACAGGAAACTCATATAATTCTAGAAAAAGTATCTACATCAATAAATCTCTTTAATTTAAATATTTGCTTATTGAGAAAGGGTTCCTTTCCTGATCATATTATGAAAGAACAGGGAAGCTAGGTGTTTCAATGTTGAGATGGAAATGCGATATATTCAAGTTTTATCAGAAACAGATAGTACGAAGGGCCTGTTAAGGAGTCTTGTCCTCTAGTGGCACTCCTGAGCCCAGAACGATACCTCGCTGAGGTAAGTGCCCATCACCTCTGTCACTTCACGGCCTATCCAAACCACCATCCTTGAGCACCTGTCTCTCACAATCGTCCTATCATATCTCATATATCTAATTCCGTTCTATGCACATATTAAAACCCAATTTATGTTTAAGTGAATGAAGGTAGTTACGCCTTTACACCAATTTTGGGTATTGTTAGGTAAATCTTCTCAAAATTCTTCTACCAGAGTCGGAAGTTGACCTTTATCATCAGTAGATATGCATCTCTATTTGCTCCAGATCTTCTTCTTGCTTGGAAATTTTACTATAGGGTATAAAACATTTAATATTCAAGTTTTTGTTTGAAGTATTTTTTTTAAATTTCAATTGAAGAGATATAAACCGATCTACCACGACTAACGGCAAAAAATATTAGTAGTTCATTCATGCGATACTTACAGAAAAAGAAGAACGTAAGAAAAAATGTGAATAGTGCTGACAAAATCAATTTTTTTTTTCAAATAACAATGCTAATATAATTAAATATTTTAATAGCAGTAACTCAGTTGAGAGAAAAACGCCGGGATCTCCTTAGTCCTGCTTTTTCCTCCATAAGTGGGGGAAGAGCTCGATTCGGAGTTCCCCAGGCTCAATGTAAGTATTTTCAATTGGAATGATTGTGTTCAAGGTGTTATTTTACTTCAGTTTCAATTTTTTTTTATTAGTATTATTATTTTTTATCTTTTTTTCTTTTATTTCTTATTTGTTATCATTTAATTTATATTTTTATTAATATGATGTGAGTGAGCTCCATGATCCCTATTACCATTGTCTAAATGAATGAAATACAATAAAAAAAATTAAATAAAGTAAATTAAAAATATAATTATGATATATTTTTAATAAAAATACAAATCGATACATAAAAATAATAAAATAAAGCTGATGTAATAATAACCAAATAATTTATGTCGAAATAAAATATATTAACATTCATGTTTGAATTTGTTTTTTGTCTAAACATGAAAATGTTGGAATTGTGGAGACTGGAAGTGGGAGTGTTTCTAAGGTTGACCGTTGTGACGCGAAAAAGTGAACACAAATTAATCTTTATATTAAAATTTAAAAAACGTATTTTTCAAACGTTTAATCAATTTTAGGAATGAAGACAATATATGTAAATAATAATAATGTTTAAATAAAGTGATGAAAATATTATTAGAACAATATAAAATAGGAAACAAACGTAAACATTTATTCTGAAAAAGAAAATATGATATCACTATTGCCAAATTCATGATATAAAAGAAAAAAAGAAAAATCTACTAAAAGAATACAAAACAAACAATAATAAAATTTTAAAACAAATAAAAACTGGTTTATGAATAATACTTGAAAAATAATGTCCAAACTGTAATGAGAAAGAATATTAAGAAAACTATAATATAGAAAAATAATTCGATGTAATGTTTACATAGATTTGTATGTCAGCTGAAGACGCAGGGCTTAGTGTATGCAAAGGCCAACAGGAAATGTTCTCGATGTCAGTACCGAACAAAGATATACGGAACTGTAATGGGCAGTGGATGGTACGAATAGACGAGACATTAACAGCGACTAGCTTGTTCTGTTGTTAAAGCAGAATTAGATGTAGAAGTAGTCTTGGAGGTGTTTGATGCTAGGGCAATGCTAGGCGACACGAAAGCAGATTGTTTTTTTTTTTTTGGACCCTCCATTGAAAACAATAAGGAAGAAATGAGCAAAAATGATGTTAGTTGATGTGTGGTTCCTTTTTCTACCCATGGGTACATTAAGGGGTATTGCAGGTATACACTGTGTGTGCAGAAACGATGGCGCTGTGTGACGTAGGCAGATGGGGAGTTCCATATTTAAAAATGGTCCATGTTTACAATTTTCAACGGGATGGGGTATATTTTATGACGAATTATTTATATAATGCCATATTTTTCGGATAAATGGAAGTTTGTGTAATTTTTCGCCTTTTCAAAGCATGCAGTGCATTTTTCTGAATTTGGTTTTCTATAGGGGTTTAAAATCACTTATCCACCTTATAGAGACTGAGTGAGAGCACCACCATTTTTTTTTTTGTTTTTTTACAGCCTGAGATTTAATGCTTTATCAAGGATGAATGGGCTCTCATGACATTTTACATAACCTGCACCAAAATATAAAAAGATTAAGTACCAATTAATTCATGCTAAATGTTTCCAAGAGCCACTGTGTTTTTATGAAACTTGAAAAACATAAGAATGTGTTCTGACTACCGTTTTGTTTTTGCACAATTACAAAAACCTAACGGTTTGTAGGGGCTGAAGATGTGCTCTATCATAATTTTTTTCAACTTAAGAGCCTTTTTTATTTTTCTGAAATTGTTATCTCTTAAACTCAAAAACAAAATAAAAAATAAGGGAATATTTTAATAGTTCCAACTTCTAAATAAAACGCAGTAAATAACTAATAATTAACCAATCAATTAACTAATAAAGAAAATATTTTCCTGTTGAGTTAAAAAAAAATCATACAAATATTCTTTTACTTAAAAAAAAAAAAGAAATCACGTGACCATGAGTTATAAAGGATATTAAGACAATTCTACCTTTACAACGTTAGTTAAATAAGATGGAAAATGTTTTAGTAATTAAAAGTTTTATTGTTTTTTTGCCAGTAAATTAACTTAATTTTTTTTTTAGGTAAAATATATATGTTTTTTTTTTATAATGGATCCCTACAATATTTCCGTAACTAAAATACCCCATAATAACTATTGATAGATAAAGCTATGTAGAAGTGGCCTTTAGCTTATCTATAATGGCTTTAGTACGTTTTTTTCTATAAACAATACTTCAAATAAAAGAAACAATTCAAACAAGGCTTCAATTCATACAAAAAATATAAGTTTTTATTAAACAGTTCAATTTTAACAATATTAAAAATTCATATATTATTATTTTAAATTGTCTCCCTTTCTTTAGGCTTTGAAAAGTAATTAAATGGCTTATTTTCATTTAAATAGAATTTTTAGTTGTTTCGTTCATTACAAAAATATAAAATATTTATGCACCGTGGCTTTGAATTCTCTTTGACGTAAAACGGTTCCTAGTAGAAGAAAAGCCAAGTACCTTCAAAACTCCTTCAAACAGGTACACACTGTATATAAAACATATATAAATTGGCGAAAATCACTTATCTACTTAAATTACAACCAACTTGCTATCCAGAAAAGCAATGTAAATATTATTTAATGGCAATAGGGAGGAATTAACATTTAATTAGGACAGTTGGCTAGGAAATGAGTGAGAAGGATAGGGTGAGGGGAGGGGGAAGGGGGTAGCGGAGCCAGTTAGAGAGATGGGAGCTAGTCGCTAATCCTTTCACATATTCCCTTCATTTCCCGTCCCTGGCTCATTTCCTGAGGAGGCGACCCCCGAGCAATTCACTTCAATGAGGTCTGGATTTATAGGCGGAGCGGGGGGAACATCTCCTCTTTTGTAGTCCGCCAGTTCGCTCGTATCTATTGTCCTTGATATCTTATACAATCTGTCATCCATACCTTATAGATGTCCCAGTTAATATGGAAATGAATAAGAAAGTAGGAAAATAAAAATAAACTGTATCAATAAATATAATGTTTCTCTTATATCCTTGAAATGAATATGTTGAAATAAATAAGTGGACTGTATTGGATTGAATTAAAAGATGTTTAACAAAATTAACATCATATTTGATAACTGTGAGAATACAATGAATATGTGCATTTATTATTTTTTTTTTTCGAAATAGCAAACTTTTATTTATTGATAATATTACAATCTGCCACAAATTTGGGCAATGGGTAACAGTAATAACTGTACTCTTTCATGTAAAAAAATTATTAAATAAAATAAAAAAGCAAATAAATAAATAATATAAATATACAAATAAATAAAATCTCTATATGTATATAAAAAGAAAAATAAATAAATGAAATCAATATAATCAAACTAAGTAAAATAAATTATATACAATCTCAACCTAAGGATCCCCGAGCCCACTCTATCCCTCACGCATGAGTGGTAGAGTTAGGCTTTTCGAGATCCCAGCGCAGCACTCTCACCGCGTCATTGATAATGAGCCAATGGAGGCTGTGTAAGTGTGCTAAAGTCACAGTCACTCTACATGAGCGGAGCAACTCCAACTGTCAATTTTATTTTACAAAAGGTCCCTTGGCCGCTGTCGATTCAGCCTTCGAGGTGGATTGTAAGATTAGGTGGAACTAGATAAGGATTGAACCAAATTATTAGGATGATTATCAAGCTTTATAGAATTTAGAGAACTTTGTTGAAACGCAATAGCGCGCATTGACTATGGTTCTGAGGATTTTGGATAGAAAGGACTGGATAACTTATCTTTATTACTTATTTTTGTACCATTGCTAAATCAGGGTGAGGTAAGTTTGGAGGTTAGATGAGGCTATTACTGGATTAGGATGGGATAATAGAATGGCTTTATCGTCAGAAAATGTAATGGGGTAATGTCAGCAGTGAAAAGGATGTAGTGGACAGGACCCAGGACACTGCCTTGGGGAACCCCTGCCTCGATCTGATAGAAATTCGAGTATTGAGAAGCAGGCATTCAAATTAAAGAAAAAATGAATACATTATTTAAATACTAGAATAATTTAATATGCAAACAAGTTACAAATTAATTATAAAATGATTACAAAAAGTAGGGTGTCAAGTTTTCCTTTTATAAGATTTCCTTGTTTAAATGATATCTATATATTAAAACTCTTGCTTACATACGTTACTGTAATGTTCTATAGTCGTTGAAGCTCACAGCTTCAAATGTTTTAAATTATTTATGCCTTGTTAAAAGGTAATAAAAGAAATAATTATTACTTTTATGGACAATTTTAATATTCGTTAAATTTTATCACTCTTATCTTATTGCTATAAAAACATTTTATAGGTTATTACATACCGTTTATTGTCATCTAAATCGTAATTAGTAAAATCCGTTTGTTTTTTTTCCAAATCGACTAGATAATTCACTGAATCACTTTATTTACATCTAAATCACTGAAAGTGTATAAAGGCCAGTAGCTGGAGCATTATGTCGAAAAATGTTATCCCTTCGAACTGAGATGTGTTTTTTTTTTAATTTAAAAAATGTATAAAATCTTGTTTAAAACTAGCATTTTTTTCTTCTTTATATCAGACGATCAATTAATTATTTAAAGAAAAGATATCACACATTTTATAACAATGTACGTTTTATTACAATATTACAAGATTGTCAAGGCATTAGCACTTGTTACAAAACATTAAAAATTCATGTTCAGTTATATTTGAAGTAAGCAAGTTTAGAGGGATCATAAAGTGTAACAAAGTGGTTAATGAACTCCATTGACTGTAAACAAAGTTTCTCATTGATTGAATATTTAGTTAGTTGGGTAACTGAGCAAACGACTCGGGTCACAACTAGTATACACTTGCCATATTGCTTCTTGAATACTTAAGCACCTCAAGCAAAGGTCTCTATCAAACACAACATCAACATTTTTCTGTATTGATTTGTTTCTTTATTCGTCTGTTATACAATTAATGTAATCTATTTTTCTTCAAATAACATAAATTATTTACTGAAATCTCAGACATAATTTGTACATTCAAACATCATAAAAATAATTGATAATGGGAAACAAACATCAAGAAGAGACCCTTATAAAAAACGACGTCTGATCATCATATTTATCAAACATTAACTCAGAAGTATGTTCGTTTATTGTCTTCAAAAATGCACCTTTGTAATTGACTATATAAAAAAATTAATAAACCACCTCGTGAATAAGAGGTTTCAAGAATTCTTGATAGGAATAATCTAAAACCCGAATGAAAAAAAAAATCATTCCGTCCTCCATGCATGGATTTCTTAAAAAAAAACTTTTCCATATTTGACATTAATGCCATCGGTAATCCTCGGGGTTTTCTTCGGAACTCATTATCCCGCCATTTTACTTTCGAATTTCAAGATATAGTAAAAACATAAAGTATTTTGTAATTAATTTCACAAAGCATAAAAAAATAAAATTAATTCATTAACAGCTGAACCAGTTTCAATGTTTGTTTTTTTGGTTTTGTAGGGCTTGGGCATCTCGATGACGACATATTAAAGTGAGTGTATTATGAAATATAGTTACTGAAAATGAGATTCTATATTGACTATACCTCTAAAATAGCTCAAACAATTTTATCAAAATATGTAAAGTCTTCTTTTATTAAAAATTGGATTTCACTACAATTAAGAAAATCTATTGTGCGGATAAACTAAACATTTAATTTTTTTCTTCACGGAACGGTCTTAGAGACCACTCAAATATCATAACTTTTGATTTCTCTCTTGTTTTTGTTTTTCCTTTTCCCTCATTATCTCTACGCTCCTTTGTTTTCACGCTTTATTCCACGCGACCACCTTTTCCAAATATCTCTTACTCACTAAACCTTGATTTCCTTCAGTCTTTTACTATATCATTCTTCGTACATACATTTCTGATAAGTTATTTCCAGTCTTTCCGTTTCTTCCTTCATCTGCCTGATGTATCCTCCCGAGCTTTTCAAATGAGAAATTCAACGTTAATGCTTGTATAAACCAACATGATTCATAAAACGTTTGCTTTTATACACATACAGAGGTCAAGAAAGGTACTAGGCCCTAGAAAAATAATGTTACATTACATAAGATTCAAATAAAAAATGATTAACCATTTCTATATAATTCTCAGTGAGTGGAAGATGGACTTTTTTTTATATTAAAACTATCACTGGTCGAAAACTTGAAGAGGATAAAAGTATCTTAAGGATATTCTTTGACAATAATTCTGCCATCATGAAACCGCCAAATCCTGGAAGAGCGGTGTGTAACGGAGCGTCAGTAATTGAAAGTATCAAAGAGGACAGAAGGTGAGTCTAGAACTGGAGGAAGATGGAGCGACCTGGAAGGTTGGACGGTTGAAGAGGGATGTTCTAAGGTGTCACGGCTCCAATTGAACCTCCTCCATCCAATCTTTTCTCTCGGCTTTATTTTCCCAGCCTCCGCTTATTGCCAGCTTTCCTTTCACTTAGACTTTCTGAATATCTCTTCCGACAATCCTACCCAAACGTTTTTCAGGACACCGGTATAGGCTAAATTCTTAAAAATATGTTAGTCGAGACTCAATTCCGGAGCTGAGATATCTCCTAAAAACAAACGAATACCATTTTATTTTTGTTAGCAGTAATACTAAAAGTCTTTTACACTCTCATTTCAGTTGTAAGGAATTGTTACAACTTCAAATGAAAACAAAATTATTATTAACTAGGACTTCTGGTTATTTTTGTAAAATCATGTGTGAAAGTATCCTTGTGTGCCAAATAATGGAAGGCATGAGTGAATAAAGATTTTATGTGACATATTAGGGAAAACAAGATTTTGGTCTTTGAAATATCTTTTATATATTCCTTTCTGCATACGATTTTGTTTAATTAGTAAGTTAACAACAACTCTAGGACGTCTCCTCCTTTACGCATACAAGGAGCGACACTTTATATGGATCAAAATTAATGCTTATTTAAGGATGGGCGGAGATTACCAGTTTTGGCCGAACATTTGTAAAGTATTGTAATCTAAATGAAAATTAAAGAAAAAGAAAAACAATGTAAGCTTTCGAAATTGTATTTAATTAAAAGTCATTTAAAAGTTTCAACCGTTGTTTCCTAATCATGGTGGATTTCGATGTTGAGGTACTATCAATATCAACAGCGCGACATATTCTATTAATCATACAGCTGGTAGTAACAATTTAATTTTGACTCTATTTATAATAAGTGCTACTTACATATATGCTAATAACCTTTCCCTAACGTTAAAAATTAACTAATTGGAATTTTGAGAATGTATCTCACGTCAATCTTTGTTAGTAGAGAAATATTAATCATTAGTTTAAAATAGCTAAAACTTCACTACTCCGAAAGTCCCATTGTTTATTTCTACAAAGAGGTTTTACGGATACTTTGCGACAATTGGAAAGAAGAAGTTGGTCAGGTCTTTATTCTATTTTAATGTATATGAATTGTACATGCGACATATGAAGATAAAATATTTATAAAAATAAAATTTTAACATGTACCGACACCATATTTAATACTCGGTCGAGTTAGTTTTAAAAAGGGAGTATTGATTTCCAAACGTGGCAAATTATGGAAGTTAAATCTCCCTGGCGAAATTAAAAGTTACACTAAATGCACTTTTTTTTAAAAATTTATTTATTGCTATTTACAACTGTACATTATAATATATTTAGTAAATTTGATCTTAGTTAAATTGGAGTGTTACAAGCGTGTACAGAAACTACCCATTGATAGCACTCTAATGACGTTTTACATTAGCAGGTCTCGTTGCCATTTTCTTTTCAGGCGCCTCAGAGGATTGCCAGGAATGGAAGAGGAAGCAAGGTTAGAAAGTAGTGGATTTGGGTGGTTAGGGAGTTTTAATGGAAGGAAAGATATTGGGGCCAATCGAACCATAAAGAAGGTTGGGGCCAGATCGGTTACATATGGAACATTAAGGTCTTTAAGTATTATTTTATTTGTGACAAAGTAAAGAGCATTGAGAATTGCGGATTGCAATAATTAGATACGAGAGGAATTCGAAGGTTTAGTGGAGCCCCAAAGCTCAACACCGTACGTCCAGATTGGCCTTATTACAGTCATGTAGATCAGTCTTTTATAATGAATTGGAACTTTAGACTGTTTCCTGTCTTTTCAGTCTTGTGTGAGTATTCCAGGTCAGTCGTTTGTCCAGATATAGCCCAAGGAAGCGGAGTTAGTCGGCAGTAGCAACTATAAAACAAAAGCTTGACAAGCATAGAAACGAGGTAATATATATAATAAATATTATTAATATACGTTCTAAGACACCGTTATCAACGCTGTTCGTAGAGGTGTACAGAAAAGACACCTTAACCTTTGTTTTATGCACACATGAATATAGAAGAATCTCATAAAGAACGAACGGTATACTATAAATTTGATACATGGATATAAGAAAAACTATAAGCACCCGTGAAACTTTCCAAGAAGTGTTCGGTCTATAAAAGAGCCCCCTCTAACAAACAGGAAACACCGAAATTAACCAAATGGGATGGACTACTTACTCCTAATTAAAAGAGTTTTAAAACTCTGAAATAACTAAAGAAAAACCTTACTAGCTATAATATTCTGTATTAGGGTCTAAACGTGATAACCACACTAGCAGCTAACAAATATGACGCAGGGTACTGTAAGATCTACTTTACTTAATTTGATTAAGAAGACACAAACTCAATGTCAAACTATTACAGTAACTATCTACAGACTAGTATATGCAACGTTTCTCCTAGAAATTGTGTTATAAAGTCACAAGTACTAAACGATAACTAACACGTTTCGTTAGTTAACAAGTATCCATAAAACCAAACAAATAAGTCACAGCCACTATACATCCAATCCTCTTGTCAATACAATAATTAACAAAGTTAAGCTAAGATATAATATTAAAAAAAAAGTGTTTATTTTTTAATTTTTTTAAGATTTAGTTTGTTAAATTGCTTAGTATAAGCAGGGTACGAAAATGTTCTCGAACCAATATCAGGGGTATTCATGATCTTTAGTTTATTATGTTAAAGCGTGTTAAATTGGAAAACTCATATTAAATGGAGAAATAATTCCTTCCTTTAACATGTTAACGATATAACATTTTTTAATAATTTATTTATTGATATTTACAACTGTATACACATATATACAACTACATTTGCTGTAGGTGACATAGTGACATGAAAAAAACATGTGAGAATCTATCCACTGATAGAAATCCAATTACATTTCTAGAGGAGAAAATCTCGAGGCCATCTTCTTTTCAGACCCCTAGGTGGATTATTAGGTAATGAAGGAGAAGCCAGGTCAGAAACAAGTGGATTTGGGTGGTTGAGAAGTTTATTATGGAAGGAACGGTATCTGGTTCTGGCCAAATCGGCAACATATGGAACATTGAGGTCCTGAGGAGCATTAAGGATTTTACGAAAGATTTTGGACTGTAAGGATTGGATTCTGGAGGAATTTGATGGTTTAGTGGAGCCCCAAAGCTCAACTCCGTATGTCCAGATAGGCCTTATAATAGTCATGTAGATCAGTCTTTTGTAATGGATTGCCAATTTAGACCGTTTGTCTAGTAAATGTTGCAATAGTCGGAATATACGAGCAGTTTCTTGTCTTTTTAGTCTTGTATGAGGATTCCATGTCAGTCGTTTGTCGAGATGTAGTCCTAAGTAACGGATCTGTTCGACAGGAATAAGTGGGGTATTATTAAAGGATATTGTAGGGGAAGAGGTCATGGGTTTACGTCGAAGGGTAAATGTGATTTGGTGGGATTTATTGGAATTTATTTTAATCCTCCAGTTTTGGCACCATTCTTCAAGGGTGTTGATGTGGGATTGGAGGGTTTGGGATACAATGTAAGGATCATTGTTCACTGACAATAGACATGTGTCATCGGCATACGTGGTGAGGATTGTGTTAGGATGGGTTGGAATGTCAGCTGTGAAAACTGTATATAGGATAGGACCAAGGATACTACCCTGAGGTACACCAGCAGACTGACGGAATAGGGATGAATAAGCGCCGTTGTAATTTACTTGAAATAATCTGTCGGAGAGATAAGAACGGATAATGAGGAAGTATGTAGGGGGTAGGAATTTACGGATCTTGTATAGCAGTCCTGGGTGCCAGACTCGATCAAAAGCCTGTTCTACATCAAGAAAGACTCCCGAGCAGTACATTCCGCGCTCCAATGAAGACGAGACAACATCAACCACACGATGGCATTGCTGGATAGTGGAGTGTGATGTTCGGAAACCAAACTGGTGATCTGGGATTATGTGATTGGAATCAAGGATAGGGTACAGGCGTCTTAAGATGAGTTTCTCAAGGATTTTGCCCATGATAGGTAACAAAGCGATAGGACGGTAGGAGGATGGGTATTCAGGCGGCTTTTGAGGTTTGGGAATCATTTTGATTATGGATAATTTCCATGGGTCAGGAAAGTAAGTGGATCTGAGTACAGCATTATAGATGTAGGTGAGGAATAGAACGGATTTTCGAGGAAGATTTTTTAGAATATGGGATGTAATTAGGTCATAACCGGGAGCTTTGCGGGTAGGTAACTTCTGAATGATGTTGGATATTTCTGAAGGATGAAATGCTTTAGGAGGAAGGGTCATTTGGAGTGGAATGTTTAATTCTTCTTCAATGTATTCGATGTGTGTTGGATTAAGAATGTCATGGTGTGGGTCAAATGTTTTTGAAAGGTGCAGACAGAATACCTGAGTTTTTTCATCGTCCGATTTAGTCCATGTTTGTGATTCAGTAAGAAGAGGGTGATTAAAATTTTTGAAGTTAAGGAGCTTCTTAGTGGCCGTCCATAAGGATTTGTCAGTAGTCATGAGGTTTTTAGTTAAGTTAGTTAAATTTTCAATTTTTTAAGTTCTGTTTTGAGTTTGTTTGTTAATGTAGTATAATATGTTTTATCTGTGAGGTATCTAGTCCTGTGCCACTCCGCTCTTGCTCTGCGTTTTTCCTTTAATAAGATGCGAATGTGCTGTGGCAAGTTAGTACGCATAGTATTAATAATTACACTGGTCGCCGTGTTGTCGTGTATGCAAATTCTTAGTTTCGAAGTTTTTTATTGCTTCATCAATGTCATGTTTAGTTTTAAGTGGAGTTTTTAAGTCCAGTTTGTTTTCCAAATCATTACGAAATTTGTCCCAGTCAACTCTTCCTTTAATCAATGAGGGAGGAGAGGGCTTAGGAACGAAGCTCGAATGTAAGGAAAGGATAACTGGACTGTGATCTGAGGAAATGTCATCTATAGATTCGATGATGGTCCGGGAACAGGAAATTTGGGAGGTGATAAATATGTCTAGGATATCTGGACGTTTCTTGAGAGATGTAGGCCAATAAGTACGACTCATGGGCGTGAGGATAGAATAACTATTGGAGGTAGAGACTCTGGAAAGGATATTACCACGGGTATTGGATGTACGACACCCCATCGTTGATGTTTGGCATTCTAGACTCCTCCAGCAATGAAGCGCGATCCGAAGGATCGGAATAAAGAGTCAAGGTGATTGTAGGAAAGGGAATTACCAGGGGGACAGTATACAGCTGATAATGTTAAGTGGAAAGGACGAGTTGAAATTATTACAGAGGTTGCTTGGATAGCGTCAGTTGGAGTGGAAGGAATGAGGGAATGGGGTAGGGATTTATGAATAAGGATACAAGACCAGGCCGGTGAAGTGTTGTCTGGGTGGTCTGATCTGTAAGTAATGAAGTCACGTATGTAGAAATGTGACCGTTGAGTAAAGTGAGTTTCTGTCAACAGGGCAATGTCTATGTGTTTGTTGTGGAGAAATATATCGAGTTCGTCACGGTGGTTATGTAGTCCATTAGCGTTCCACAAAAGAATAACTAGAGGCTTTGCGCTCATCGTGGAAGATTGAAAGGAATTTCGGTCAGGATTCTAGTGAGGAGGGTGATTAGCGGTTTTATGGTATTTTTGAGATCCAACAGGAAGGATGAAAGGATTGAGGATATATCGGTTGGATTGTAGTTGAGATGTGGATGTGGCTGTGACTCAGAGGCTGGGTAGTTTGTATGAGTCGGAGCGCTGGGTGTTGGGTGAACCCGTAGTGAGGTATAGGGTACAGGATCTATTTTAACCGGTAATTGGGGTGGGTTGTTTACTTGCAGAGTAGGATGAGAAGGAGCTGGTTGTGGATGTTCCTGGGGGTAATTTTACCTTTAAAGGTAGATGATGGGAAGGAACAAGCGAACGAGGAGTTTGAGAATTAGAGGTCTGGGGATAGGAATAGGAGGCCTGAGGCGCCTGACGTCGAGATTGCTGGTTTCTTGTGACTACAGAATATGGTTGCGGTCTTCTGTTTTCCTGACGATGATGATCTGAGACGGTTGAGACTGAAGGTTGTTGCTGGTTAAGTTGAGATGCATTTTTCTGCAATTCAGGAAAACTGGCTAAATTCCCAACTTCAGGAGGTACTTGTGTGCGATTCTTATCATCAAGAGTTTTTAATGCTCTATTGTAGGTCCGTTGCTTGTATAAGTTTTTATATACCTCGCACCCTCTGTAGTTCGCCGGATGGTTTTTCGTGCACAGTGCACATATAGCAGGTTTCTCCCGTGATTTCAGGCAGGTGTTTGATGGATGAAGGCCGGCACATTTAACGCACCTGGATTGGTGATGGCAGTAGCTCTTGGTGTGTCCCAAGTCTTGACAGTTAGTGCACTGCACTATTATAGATTTTTGCCTGGGCTGCTCAAAGCGTACCGTGATATAACATATAACATGTTTAAGAGTCTGTTCAATGGAGAATGACGTCATGCAACAGACCAGCTGAGCTCATTTTATTTGTTGTTGTATTAAGTTACTTGCTCGCATTTTTTTTAACGTCTTAGTATTGCTTTTATAACTAGTAAAGCAATGGATGACAATAATAATAATGAATTAAAACATAGAAGTAAACAATGACATGACGTTTTGGAAGGGAAACTTAGAAAACAAGTTGCTCAGAAAATCCGCTCTTATGCATTTAACATTTAACATGATTTCAAACAGGGCTGCTCACAATACTACTTATAACATTTAACATGGTAAAACAGTTTACATTTAATAGAACATCACGTATACCCCTATTATCAATCAATTACCCTTAAGCTTAGTAGGCTGCTAATATATAGTTACCATGTTAATAGGGTAATTAGAAAAAAATCTGGGATGGATATTTCTCTATTTAAATATAAAATTTAATTCACAAAATGAATATTATACTATGGTAAATTCGAGCACTTAAGCTCAAATGGAATAAAGACAGCAATTTAAAGGACTATCCCTAACCGATATTCGAGAAATAAATAATGCACTCTTGAGTGGGTAGAAGGGAAAGTTTATCGAGGACTGGGAGCGGTCGCCGGAAATGGTCTCTGGAAAGTTTTGAATGCTTTCAAAAATGAAAAATATATCATTTTAAGTTTTTCCATCAGGACAAGGGAGTTAAATCAAGGGAACTTTGCAACTCCGAAGCCTTTTGTTTATGCCATTTTCTTCGGCGGGCAGGCAAATGCTCTGACCGACAAAGACAATTAGTGACTATGGACGACAAACCTTATCAAGTAACATCTTGGTGGCATTGTTATCTCTTCTCTCCATGGGCGGGTATCTTAAGTAATTCGAATTGCTTTGTTTTCTCTTTTGTTGCATGATTTAATAGGAGGGGCGGTTCCCCTTCGGAACTTCTCGACTAGAGCCTTACCAGCGGTTAATGATAAATGAAATACGCTCTTTATACAAAGACAGGGCCTTGTTTTATCTCTGTGATTAATATCCTTGTAATTATTAATAATTATACATGCACTACCAAGCACTTCTCCTCTGATTATATAAGGAAGACTATATATAATAGTTAAACATTTTTTTTTTTCAAAATAATTATGATGCTTTCAGCTTGTTGGCAACACACTGTCCTGACCAAACTTTATCGTTTCATTTATGCTTCGTTACTTTTCTTTTATGATTTATGTTAACTAATGAAACTTTACATTTACTTTTTGCTGATACTTTCACAATTTCTGGGTATTTTCTGAGACAGTTGAAAATAGAGCAGATTTGGCTGAACATTACTATGCAGTAAATGTTTTTGTTCAAATAACTTATTCTAGCTATAACTAGATACTGGATGCATTGGCGTCTTTTATTCCCTATCTTCCCATTCCGCTCAACCTCGACAAAAATTAGAAAAATAGAAAAAAAAATTAAAATGACACTTATTTTACAAAATTGCATGCTTTACTCTTTTGGGCTAAACTTTTATTTCCGTTCCGTGAAATTTATAAATTGAAATAAATTATAATATTATACACATACAAATGAATTCTTAGTAATATTTATTCGTTTTAGTTATTTAATTAATTTACTAAAATTGACAAATTTGAGATAAAACAACGCATTAGTAAACATATGATGAGTCGAATTGAACCTAGGAAAAAAAATAATGACTTCAGGAATAAAATTCTAGGAATAAAAATTAAGAAGTAAACACAACTGACGAATATTCTTGGAATAGTATTAACCAGTAGTCTTAGCTAACTATAACAAATTTCCTCTGGAATAAACTTGTTATAGAGAACATTCATCCCTTCATTTTTTCCGTCTGACTTTGTAGTGATTAATGGGAATTTTTTTTTTTTCATATTGTTGTTTTATCACTTACATATATTATTTTGAACAAAAATTAATTTTGTTTAATCAATATGAATATACATATATATTTTAATCAAAATATATAATATAACATATATAATTTGTAATACTTTCCTATATTGACTCATTACTTGTTAAGTTAATGGTGAGCATGTGCTCAATGTAAAAGCTAACCGGAAGATCATGCCATGTGAAATTTCAGGAAAATGAAAAAAAATAAAAAAAGTAATTATGCTAGGAAGAATATTTAAAAATAATTCTTCCTCCATTGTACCCTTGCATATTTTTTCCAAAACTTAAAAGTGAGGTAGTTTTAAGTGGTTATAAAGTGAATTCTACATAATATATTTATTTTATTTTTTATGAATGCTTGCATAAATGAAGAGAGTATTTAGTGAGTTTAATTTCATTCAAGCAATGTAGTAACGGTTTCTATTATTAATATACATTGATATTATATATTAAACAATAGTTTATTATTTCAAGATATGGGTGTTTATGCACGTTTTGAGTTTTTAACATTTTGCACATTTTAGGATTTTGACTGCACGAAAACTCGGTCTCTAATAATTAACTTTAGCATTCAAGAGGAAGATAACATGCTCCGTATAAAATCAAAATATTAATTTATCATTAATATATATAGGTGTCTTAATATTTAACAGTCATGAATCCAATAAACTTTAATAATTTAATCATACCAGAACAAGAATGTCACCCCTATTTCATAATTAAGTATATACTATTAGACTTTTAATTGTAAATTTTATCCATACATTGTCTTCCGGCATCACGTGTGTCGACAACATTAGCATACGATGCATAGTATACTAATGGAACCAATAAACATGAATTAATATCACCCTGAGTTACAATTCAAGTCTTATACTCCAGGCCTTCTCCTGTTTCCAACTGGGCCTCTTCAGTAAGGTCTCTGAAAAGCAAGTACTCTTCCCCGAAATCGACGTGATACATTTTGGAGTTGGTATTTCGTACATTTTTCTGACCTGCACAATGCTAACTTGAACTTTTGTACTTTGTTTGTTTATTTGTTTTGAAAGGGCGTTTAACAGACTGGTCATCAACGCCCGTTGGTTGATGGTTTTTGTAAGGCTTAGTTGTTCCATAGAGTCATACCGTAAGTATGATGTGTGGATCAGCTCAAGTGGGACTCATTTCCATGAGATTTGAAATATTATTTAGCTATGCAATTATAATTAGTTTAATATTAGATCGTAACGATAGTGGAGAAAGAATGATGAAAAGCAGATAAGTGGCTATTTTTATTTTAATAATAGGACAAGATAAACATATAACTAAAATAATTAAAGGCTGATTATTAAGTTAGTCTTGAATTTAATGACTCATTCTATTACGGATTCTTCGTTTCTCGACGACATTCGAACATTTGTTGGTATCGCTAACTAGTTCAGAGTTAATTTGTAGTGATTACATTCTTCAAAAATGTGTTTGTCGGTCAGATTAAAATTAAATTTGGAACATTTTGGAGGGGTCTCTCCTGTTATGAGGTCGGTGTGTGTCATTCAAGTATGTCCTTTTCTGAGTTAGGTGATCGCTACTTCTTCGCGGTGTCTCCTTCGGGTTGATGTAATCCAGAACTTCTCATCTTTCTTTATAGATTTCAACTTACTTGCCAAATTTTCATCCCACATTGCCTGGCAAATTTTCATCCCACATTGCCTGGCAAATTTTCATCCCACATTGCCTGCCATATTTTATTTATACATTGCCTGCCATATTTTATTTATACATTCCTTTAAAAGGCGAGCAAGTTATTGTGCAGTTACGATTGTTCTGGTTCTACCTTGAAGGACTAGCGCTTCCCTAGCAGCTTTGTCGACCATCTCATTTCCTGTAATAGGAACATGCCCAGGGCCCCAGACGAAGTACTTTTGTACTTTTAAACTCTTATAATACCACTAATATTCCTCCATTCTTCTGTGAAAAATAAATTATTAATGCTTGTAATTTCTTTTTTTAATGCGTGTATTTTTGAACTAATTCAATTAGCTACATTTCGAAACAGGGTCCACGTGTACTAAATGAATGTAAGCACTTACCATTGCGCATTATTTTTTCGTAATATTTTTAACATACTGACTGCCCTACAGTTTCATTTAATGATGTTACGCTTACCCCTGTCGAACAAATCCGCTACCTTGGACTACATTTGGACACAAGATACTACACTAGACTGAAAAGACAGGAAACTGCACGTCGATTTCGACTATTACAGCACTTACTAGACAAACGGTCTAAACTTCCAACACATTACAAAAGACTGATCTACATGACTGTAATAAGGCCAATCTGGACATACGGAGTTGAGCTTTGGGGCTCCACTAAACCTTCGAATTGCTCTTGTATTCAATCCTTACAATCCAAAGTCCTTTGTAAAATCCTCAATGCTCCTTACGTTGTCACAAATAAAATCATACATAAAGACCTTAATGTTCCCTATGTAACCGATCTAGCCCGAACCAGATATCACTCCTTCCATTATAAACTATCTAACCACTCAAACCACCTAGTTTCTAATCGTACATCCTCTTCCATTCCTGATAATCCTCCGAGGCGCCAGAAAAGAAGATGGCCACGAGACCAGCTAATGTAAAATGTCATTAGAGTGCTACCAATGGGTAGTTTCTCTACACACCTGTAACACTCCAATTTAACTTAGATCAGATTTACTAAATGTATTATAATGTAAATAGCAATAAATAAATATTAAAAAAGATATTTTTAAAAATTATAAAAACATAATGTCGGACAATATCAACCTATAAAGCGAAGAAAAACTTACGATACCATTTAAATGCAGTTAAAACAAAAACCTTTTTACTTTACCCTTTTACTAAATTGTATTTAGTATGTAGATCTTTTTATAAGAATCGAAAATATTCCTTAAGCAGTAATATATTAACATTTTAAGGTATGCATTAACATTGTCACGAGTTCGTATAAAAACGTAATCATAAAATTACTCTAAAACAGGTTTAAGTTCAACTCCATAAGCAAAAAATCCTTTGCTCCAATTTACTTTAAATAAAGCAATACGCAAGGTTGACAAAATAGGCCAAATTATATCACCCTGTTTTGCCAGAGAAGGTACGAAATTCAGCTGTCTCAGGAAATCGAATCGTCTCCATTTTGGTTTGGGCAAATTGAACGGTGATCTCCCTTAGCACACAGCCTGACCCAGCACCCTCTTCTAATTCCGAATATGCAAAATACCGGGCTTGCCTTTCCCTTCATCCGCCCTCGCAAATGTTTCTACCGACATAACCCCATAAATATACGGCTATGGAGAACATGACAGGGAATCTCTAACAAGCAAGTTGTTGAAATAAAGCATAATTAGATAAGCGTATAAAATCAATCTACTGAAATAGATGGAACTAGTTTAGGTTTACTTTGAATTTTGTATTCCGTTGTAGTCGTTGACACTCTGAAGTCATTATTGGTCAGGGATGGGTGAGACAGGTGAAGTGTCATCTTCTTCATAATGTGAAAATGATGTTAAAACATAATCTTAAAAGAATAAATTTCAGGTAACACTACCTAGATACCTTACGTATAAGTTATGAAATCGGCTCAAAGTTCTTGGAAAATTGTAGATTTTGCTTCCTCCCTCATTTAGGACATCGAATTAACCAAAACATTTTACATTAAACATAAACATTAAAACTATTAATTATTACTTTACTAATAAAATGCACCAAATCAGTTTTGTCAAAATCTGGGCATTAAACCAATATTTTAGTATTGTATAAAGGATATGCTGACTATGTCTGTAATTAAACGGGTAGACAAATATTATCTATTTCAATGATTATGACTAGATACAAGACCTTAGAGCCTCTAATTTAGCCAAACCTCGACCGAAATAAAAATCATGATATCGACGATCTATTGGGTTTGGTATTCCACGTTTTGTGGTTACTGCACGTATCAACGTTCATTTTTTTTTTAGTTTTTATTTCGAAATCATTGCCTAAGTCACAACGTTCATAACAAAGTCAAATAAATAATGTTACGAAACTAATCATTTATATTCAATAACTCAATAGTACTAATTGAGCTCGTTTCATGAATCATTTGAGCTTATTTATTTCAATTTCAACTGCTCGCTCTAGCATGGCCTGAAAATTCCCCGATATGCAGAAAATGAGGAAAAACCGAAATTCGGCTATTTTAGGAAATAAAAAGTTTTACATTTATGAAAACACATCCCCAAAAATCAATTGCATTGATACGAAAATAAAAATTAGCAGATCAACGAAGGACCTCAATCAAGAACGATTGCCTCGTCTCGACTCATATCATTTTATGAAAGAGATCCTAAAAAGCTAGGACTGCAGAAACCGAGAAGAAATACTTGCTTAAAACCAGAAGAGAAGACTTAGGATACTCTAATCGAGCAATATTAAAAAAGTGCCTGAAATTTAAAAATGACATGAATATTGAAACGTTGTCTTAATTGAAAATTAATATTTAGTTAAGTGATTTAACGTAGAAAATATAGTTTTGTGTTTGAATTCAAATCATCTTGCCTTCTCTTAAAACTCAGCTTGTTAATATTTCTAGAATGTTACTCCACTCCATGGAATTTTCTGCAGAATTAATTATATATAGAATAAATGTTTTAATTGAACATTGAAAATAAAATATATGGCGTTTTTTATCAATGGATTAACAGCAACTAAGTGGTCGAGGAAGCACATAGCTAACGTTTTATTTACATGGTTATGGTATGTAAATTTAATAAATTAATAATACAATCAGCAATGCAGTCGATTAATTCAATCAAAGGAACGTTTAATTTCCATATTAAAAATAATTATAATTTAACATCAGAGGTTTATTTCACTCAGCATGTACATACAAGTCTACTCGTTGAATAAATAAATTAATGAATTATTTTAAATTTATTATTTAGTTGTATTTACAGTAGCCACCGAGAGTACAACAGCAGTAGACCGAAACTAATCTAAATAACTTCATTTGGAGTAATCTTTAACTTAAATAACCCACCTAAAAGTTAGCATCTAGGTCTTTTATAAATATTAGAAGTAAAATACTTAGCAATAGCACATTTGCATTCACGTTCGACAAGAATCAGAAATGGGTAAAATTATTCCAAGATTATCGACATTACAGAAAGTGGAAGATTGCTAGTTATAATAATTCTCCTGAGGACCTGATATCTGAGCGTGTTGGGGCGTGGGTCCCAGAGCGCTTGGTTCAGAACGTTGAGGATTCGAATCCTACTTGAGTGAGTCAGAATTAAATTCATGGTGATCCCGAGAAATGAATCCTAAAATTCCCACGCAGGAGCTTTATAAGTCTTTAAAAGAGAACTTGAGCAATAAAAAGAAAAAAAAAACTCTTATCCAAATAAACCGAGGGGTTGTTTAAAAGAGGAGTATATATCGGAGGAATATTAACAAATTTTGTTACTATTCGTGCCGAGGTTCGTTTACTCTTACCGAAAAATCAAAAAGATCCATGGTATATTCAAAAATAGTTTTTATTTTTCCTAGATTGCGTTTGCTATCCTTCAATCTCTAGACTGTTATAAAACGTTCATACAGCCACGAATATAGCTTCCACTGACAATTTGGTGAAAATTTGTTTAAGCTTTGTGGCGTATGGGTAGGAAAACCAAATAACGCGATCCAAAGCTTGGACCAACGCCTATCATTGTTTCTATTGTTTAAAATATTATTTTGGTCTTAAATTAGATATTTGTTACGAACTTTAGTATAATCTTTAGTAGTATCTTTAATAAGAGTATGACTTTATATTGTAACAGATGTTAGTTTTTATTAGTTCTTGTATTCCATAAAAATATAAAATAAATATATAAAAATAAGGTGCATCAGCCTAGTGAGAGTAGGAAACCCGAAACAAATCGAACAACGGAAGCAAAACCCTCACTTTCAAGACAAACGAACACTGTCCATCTGCAAAAATTATTTCAATACTTGTTTGCACCACAACCTCCTACATTGTCCAACCTTTAAAGAAAATAGACAATATATCTTGAAGCCACCCCTATCCGTATCTTGCAACTTACAAAACATCGAAAAAATATTGAAAATTAATGGTGAAACAAAATTGAACAGACTCTATACTTACATTGTAACAAAATGCAATAAGTTTGATTTTGTAAGTGACATATTAGTAGTTTTTGAATCCAATTAATATCATTACCTATATTACGCTTTCGTTAATTTAAAATAATTCTCATTATTTTAAGTTTAATATAATGGAGTAATGAGTATTATGTTGATAGTTTTGAATTGTCCAGTTTGTTTTATTTTTTGTTTATTGTTTTGTTATGGAGCACTTGTTTTATCTTTTGTTTATTGTCTTTGTAATGGAGCACTAGGTTTTGTTTTATAATTGTGAAGTGTGTAATGAATTTGAACTAGAATTTGTCTTTCACAATATATTCTATTCTATGTCAGATTTTATTAATTCAGCTAAAATGAAACTAAAGTATCTTGTTATGGCAATAATTAATCCGACAGTTAAGATAGAAAATAAAATACTTTTATGAGGGGTGGTAGACAATAAAATCGCTAAGCTTATATTTATAGAAACAAAAAACCGATTAGGGCACTCCACTTTCCAAATATCTAGCATAGCCTACATTACATACTCTGTAGCAGATTCCTAATGTCCTCGATGACGCAGTAGAGAGCTTCGGCGAGGGGGACAAAAGGGAGAAGCAACCGCTCATAAATATTTAGGGAGCTCATAGAGTAAGGCCTAGATTTGCACAGAGCCACTGCCTAAATATTATACCAGCCCGGGGGGTTAGTACACATTGTCTCATTTCCCATTTTGAAAAGTGTATCGTTAAACATTAAAATAAAAATAAATATCATATTCCCTTAATCGTTTTAATTAATGCTTTTTAATGGAGAAAGTTTTCATTAGTTATTTGATGATTTCATTTAATTGTACAAAACAACTATTTTATCACTGTACAGGTACATTTTTAAATAAATTTAATGGATTTTTTTTAATAGAAAAAGATGGATAAAAAAATAATAACTTATAAAAAAAAATTGGATAGGGAATAATGATAAAAAAACGAAAAAAAAATAAACAATTTAAACAAAATATAAATAAATAAAATATAAAAAGAAACAGATATTTTAATGAAAGTTACTAGTAGTGAAGTAGTTCTAGTAAATAATAAAGTTTCATATCTCCTAATGAAATCATCTGGTAAATATCTTGTTTAAATTATTTTTGTATATCTGGTTTGAAATAATAGTTTTAAATATCAATGTTTGAAACTTGGATTTTCCAAAAAAGTATTTCTTATTACCCTAGTAGTTTATTAAGTAGCCTTACCATTAAATTGAATTAAAACGGCATTTTTAAGTTCTTGTGCTATTAGTTAATTTTTTTTTAAGGGATATTTAACCTTTCATGAATTTGATGATCATTTTCTTCATCAAAATATCTATCAGTTGATTATAATAATTAGTAACAAAAATGTTAAACTACAGAATAGGATTTAAAAATATTAATGTAAAATAAATTAAACTTATTCACAGGACACTTGTTAACCAGACTAGACAAACATTTACCAAGATAAGGAAAAAAGTAACATAAACCAAAAAAATTGTATTGACTTTTTTTTTTATTACGAAAATATATGATCTTCAATATTCCATCTGAGAAGTTATATATAAGTACAAAGTCATAACATAAATATAAAGTAAAATTATAAAGTAAATGACTTCTTATGGAAAAATTATAATTTGTTTTTCTAGCAAAGGTTGAAAGTGGAATTTAATGAGTCTCTCCCTCCTTTCCTATGTTATTAAAAAAAACCTTTTATGGTGTCAGAACTGTTTCATATTTTCTATTTCTTTATAGTGGTATATTATTCAACCTTAGTCGACAAAGTGAGATTTAGTCTAAAATAATATTAGTGCATGTTATTTATATACATATATAATAACAAAGAAATAAAACATATATTTCAGATAATATTATAGATTCCTTAATCTCAATTAAATCTGAAATTTATATTTCAGATAGTTCATTCATTTCATAAGTTTTATAAAAATTTTAAAGGAGTTATTAATTTTATATTCGTACAGTTGACGAGGTTTATGCTTATACACTACCTAATGGCCTTATTAGGCTGAATGTTAAGTTAATATGAACAAATATAAAAGATTAGTGCCATAGAAATTCACCTGTTCTCGTAAATAAAGAATTTAGGAAATTTAAATTGTTATTAGATTGATTATATTATTTTTTTAAATTTTCGAGGTGAAGAAAAATTTAATTAGAATATAAACTATTCTATATTTTGTACTTGTACAACGTTCCAAAATATTATTCCATACGCGTATACTGTTGTATTCTCATATTTGTTAATTTCAATTTTGAAATATTGTCTTCTATAAAAATATAATCTAAAATTTTTTTGAAATTATATATTATTAAAATTTGAATTATCTTAAAGCTTCCTTCTCATTTAGTAAGCCTAGGACTCATTGAATTATTAACCGTTCTTTAGTATTTCGTACAACACGAAAAATATTTAACATGATGGAACATTTAAGATACTTAATAACTGTAAAACTGAATGTAAACAAATAAAATATAATTATTAACTAAAAAAATAAGAAAATTTAAGTCAGAACATGCAAAAAATATTTATTGCTTTTGGAATTTGCACCCAAAGCAATAGGCATAGATGTGTGAGAGGTCACACCAGACTATTTTTTTTTAATAATTAATTTTCAAAAATTTATTGTTGAATATATTTCCACAATACTAGTTTTTTCGACTAACCTAAGGTAACCGAAAGTCTGAATTGTATTGAGGGGCACAATGTACGCACTACCAGAGCCCCATGAGGCCAACAACAAAAGCACCTCCTTGGAGGAGCTCCCAGCAGCAGGGGGAGAGAGATCAAGAAATGAAGAGGTAGTAACCGAGGAATGGAGTAAGTCCACCTTATTTAATATAGTTAGCATGCATCATCATCATCAACATCTACAGTTTTCCATAGCCCAGTTATTCTAAATTAAACACTATCTAGCAATAAATGTTTTATTTCGGACACCCCCTACACTACCTGTAACTTATACAATAGAATTTTAGTTTCAGTTAACCATGTTTTATTTTCATTATATACATTCCACTGGTCAACGAGCTGGTCTCAATAAAAGTCAGTATTTGAGTAGCAACCGAGTTGGTCATTTCTCTCTCCCTTTTCTCATTTTAGTCTTTGTTCTATCAAACGTTTATGTTATGTATATTAATGGGATAATATCAATATTTATGAAGAGAACCAATATATTTTCCATGATTCCGAAAAATATAACTTTTAACGATTATTGCATTAACAATAAAACAATTAATAACATAAATGTTTGTTGCACTCCATAGAGACTCAGCAATGTAGCTCTGTTTCAGGAAGTAATATACTGTATTATAATGTATAATAGAACAGCTTCTACTATAATACTCGATAAAATAAATAAATATAAATTAATAAAAAGAAATATTTCATATATAAATCGTTGGAAAGAGCGCAATAAATAACAGATATATATAATAAAATTTATAATTATGAAGTAAACATTTTGAGCAATGTTGTTTTAATTACAAAACTAATTCAATTTTCTTTCACATACAAGAGTGTTACAAAACAATAAATGTTTCTCTTGTAGTCAAAATTTCAGAACACCTATCAAGGGAACTGACATCACATTTCAGTTATTAATTTCGAAATGGGCTATATTAAAATTTCAATTATAAAAGTAATCAAAACAACTTCTATCGTGACAAAATAATGGAGAAAAGAACAGCAAAGTTTCAGTGTGCCAGTCATATACAGTTGGGCTTTGGTTTAATTAACTTTTTCAGAATTACAGCAACTACAGAACCATTCTAATATTAAATTTAAAAACATGATGGGAAGCAAGTACAGTACTGCTTTATTCAAAATATAGATCGGTGAACGTGCAGGCTGATTCTCGACATATAAATAAAGAGTAAGATGTGAATATTTTATTATAAAAATAACAATAAGCATCAACGTAACTGACCCACTATGAGATATTAATAATGTCATATTTGTAAATATTGACTTTATGCGGGTATGTCAATTTGATTAACACTCAATACATACTTGTTTTGTTTTTTTAAATTTAATTATTTTAAGACCACCAACCAAGTATGGGCCATTATTGACTTAATTTCTGAAATAGTGAAGGCTATACTTGTAATTTAAGACTTTTGGGCTGTACGGGGGCAAGGGTCCGGATTCTTTTCTGGATCTAGATTGGCTACGATTATATTGAAATGTGAAACTATTGCAACGTGGTGACCTGAGGTAATTTGATAAAATTTGATTAAATTTTATGGTAGAGCTTGGAATGATGGAGAAACTCAAAAAGTGTATCTATGGTTTTTTGTTATCATGCAATATACTTCCTTATTAATATATGCTATGGAATTTTTTTTTCTGTAGTCGGATGGTGACACAGTAAATAGAGGTGTATCCACATTGCTCTAATTACAGGACACTTTACACTTACACTTACAGCACACTGACTGCCTCCCTAAAACAAATTCGAACTCGACATCTGTTAGGACCTGTGGATTATCTTCCTTCATTCCACACTTCTCTATACGTACATTTTATTATTCTCATTATTATACATATATCGTGTTGTCGATGTCTGGAAAAATATCTAATTTTAATTGAATATTGTAGAATTTGATATCGCCGTCCATTGAAGGTAATTTTTCATTATAATTTGATATTTTGTTCAAATAATGCTTCGTAATTAAATGACTAAATATTATACTTAATAGTAAAATTAATTTTTATAAAATATAATTATATTTTAAACTCCCATCCTTCGTGGTAGCCTTACTTATCTGACTTTTGAAACAGACAAACATAACGAATAGGTTGGTCGATGTAAAACATGTCACAAAAGAGGACATCATAACACAAAAAAAAGCCATCAATCCTGGCCGTACCCACCCCACTAAGACCCCCAATGAGTGGGGGAAATACTTTCGAAATATTTGCTTAAAACTGGAAGAGGAGACTTTAAGACAGTTAAATCGAACAATATTTAAAAAGCATCTGAAACTGAAAAACGGCGTGAATTGAACAAAAATTTGAAAGCTTGCTTTATCTTCTGTCTACACTTTGCCTTAGTAGTTTATATAAACTGATCGAGCTCACATCTACTTATGCAATATATGTGCTATAAATTTAATATGTGCAGCTTATTAAGTAATAAAAGACACTAGGAAAAAAAAAGGTTTTTTATTCTACATTTTTTTACATGTAAATTTAAGAAAAAAAAATTTCTATCATTCCTCAAAAGAATATTATCGTTAGAACTAGGTATGCAAATCAAAACAATTTGATGAACTACACGTCCAGTAATTGCAAATGATTATCATTTTTTGTATTCATTGTCTGGTATGTATGAAACAAATTCAAAATATTATTGAGTAACTAAATAATTTGAAAATATTTTATGCAAGCTGAGTCATCTTTAAGGGTTAATTCTGACGATAAAAAGTCAGCAAAATAGGATTCATTTCATGATTAACTGCAGGATTTAAAAACATATAATTTATTTTCTTCTTTCTGAATTCCAATGGGACTTTAAAAATAATTAAGTATGTTGAAAGTTGTTTTAAATTGAATAAAGGAATAATAATTATAAAATATGAAAAAATAAATAATTTATCTTAAAATATGAAAATATTCTTTGCAATCATTATCACTATTTTTTTAATTACACTATTTACACCAAAATGTAAATATATTAGAATGTGTTTTCTATCATTGAATAAAGCACGGCTTACTGCTCGCTTTAAGAAGTGCACAGTCTGGATATGAGATAAATAATGCTTTAAAAAGTGCGGAGTGTGGACACACCTTTAGGTCTGTGACCAGAGTCTGAGTCACTGTCCATGTGCCATTACCCAACGTATTTATTATTCAAACATTATTTATTTATTATAATTTTCATCTACATCATTACATGTTTATGATTGCAATTTTATAACATACAACTTTCATATCATTATGTATTTTTTTTTTATTAAATTCAGGAAAGAATCTAATTATAGTTTTATAATAATTCCCAATTTAATTTTAATATATTTATTATTTTTGCTTATTATATTAATCTTTCATTTGTTTTCTTTTAACTAAAACAAGACTACAGCGTAATTTTCCTTTCTTATAGTAATAATTTTGTAAATATTCTTTGTTCATCTAATGATATTTATGCACTAACGTATTACCTATTTTTTTTTATATTTTGATAAATTATTTGGCTTTACAAAGGTTCTTTAAACAGTTTATTAAAACAGCTCATTTATTCCAAATGATCTTAAAATTTTACTACATATTGAATAATATATAAATCCTGTGATGGGAGAAGTTCGTTTCATACCTAAGCTGCTTTATGAACCTAATACTGAATTTTTATCGGACCGGTACTTGCTCATTCAAGTTTTAGGGTTACAGCAAACATTTCAACTTTTATTAGACTATCTGTCCAAATGAATTAGATTTTATGATCTGATACCGATGAAAAAGTCTATAAATAAGCATAAAAGTATGGCTTAGGTATATATTTTTTTCCAAGATCATTTATTAAGTTTATTCCTTACCTAAAATTTTATTAACAAGCCATACTAAAATCTTTCTGCCGTTTAAACCATCAAAATCATTTTGTCATAAACATCTATTTGACTTTCATCATCTCTGCTCCTCATATCATTTTTATTATCAGTAGTATCAAAGATTGGACATAGAACGCTTCTCTCCATTCGCTTTCTACTTCGTTTAGGTTATCATCCTAAATTCTTAAACTATCAAAATATAAAATTTAAATTTCTTTCTTTGTCGCTATGAATCAATATTTTAAACTATTGACTAATTTTACTTACTCATTGAAATTTTCAAATATTAATGCAACAAGAACATTTCCTATTTGATACAGAACTCAAAGGAAAGACTTACCAATCAGCTGCACCCTAATGACAGTCAATGTTGGAAGATACCAAGAATACCTATTTGTACTTGTGTACTATATAAAGTAAAATATTTATGTAAATTTATATTTATGTAAAATATAATGTTACAAAAATATTTTAATAAATCTCAAAAAGTGATATGTTAGCGAAATACTCGCGCGCGACAAGACATTTCTAATAGAAGGAGATTTGAATAACTCGTTGGAGAACAAAAGCATATCTAGGGAAATCTAATCATGTAATTAATTAATAAAATATATCGAATATAATTATATTTCACATCTAGGGAGAGCGAAATAAGTTAGAGAATCAAGCGAAATTGGTCAAGTGTTTTAGAAAGTATAGAACAATATGAAATCGATATTATTCTACCAAATATCAATCTCCGGTGTGGAGTCCCTGAGACAGCTCAACATGTCATAATATCTTACATCGCAATAAAAAGAGAAAAAAAAAAGGCTAGAAATACCGAGATTTTCGCCTCCATGAGTTAGTGGTGACTGATTAAGTTGAGAATTATCCCTCGTTCAAAAGGTTGATCTACGGATAGAAGGAGATAGTGGGCATTACACACTTTAGAAAGGGCTCGTTCAATCAGGGAGCCACCAAGACAAGAAGAACAAGAAGACGTCCAAGAACAAAACCTGGCGATTGTTGACTGGACGGATGCTGAACCAGAGTGACCTTGGTCCAGTGAGTAAGGTGCAGCGCAACCGCATCTATACCATAGATTAACCTTAACTTTACTGTTCCTGTAGTCTCTATAAATAAAGAGTTACATAGCAGGATTTGGTTACATATACACCAGGCCATCATACCCACTGCTACAAAAAACCCTCATGACCGAATGGTCGGTTAAGACTCAATAAAAAAAATCTTCAACTATACCTATTTTCTTCATTAGAGATATCTATGATTATATAT
>NW_027111476.1:523229-542997 GCF_000696795.3 Halyomorpha halys
TATACAGAATTTTAATAATATAAAATTGAACTTTTATTGATTTAAGCTTGGAATTTGACAGAGATAACTAAATAGGCAAATTGCGATAGAACAGGTAAACATATCATTAACAAGTGATAGCACTTAGATTTGGAATTAATATTTCATTGATAGTCGATGTTTTAGAGAAAACAAAATAGTTATAGTTTTTATAACCATCAAGAAAAGTATTCTAATTTATTAAAGAATAAGGAAACCGACGTAAGCAGCTTAAGTGTGTGAAAGAGTAACACGTTAATTACTTATTAAAAAGCATCATGATGCGAGATCGGAAGGGGTGTATGGGGGCTATAAACTAGGCCAGTGTGTGTTAATGAGAAAGCGAAGGCGGAGAGCAATAAATCAAAGGGCGCCCCTAATAGCAACTGGATCCTCGGCCCACCTCCTGCCCCCTCCCCCGCCTCTAACACTCCTCTATCATAATTATATAATAAATAATTATATTTTGGGAATAATAAATTTAAATTGTATATGTATATAAAATGATAAATGTTACTCATGAGTCTCACAATTTGGCTATTTTATAAATAAACAGTACTTGAGTTGGACTTGTTCTGTTATTTTGTAAAGATGTTCCCATTTATTTCTAACGGAGAATTCCTAGAGATTGACATGCTGCCATATAGAACTATATTATTTTTTCGTTTTTTTTTCTTATTTATTTATTGATATTTACAACTGTATAAAAAATACAACAAGTAAATTTGATCATAATGACATAATGATATGATACAGGATGTAGAGAAACTACCCAGTAGTAGAACTCTAAAAACAGTTTACAATATAAGGTCACAAGGCCATCTTCTTTTCAGACGCATGGGAGGATTGCCAGGAATGGAAGAGGAAGCAAGGTTAGAAACTAGAGGGTTTGGGAGGTTAGGGAGTTTATTATGGAAGGAATAATATCAGGTTCGGGCTAGAACGGTTAAATAAGTAACATTTAGGTCATTATGGATGGTTTTATTAGTAACAAAATTAGGAGCATTGAGGATTTTACGAAGGATTTTGGATTGTAAAGATTGGATACGAGAGGAATTCGAAGGTTTAGTGGAGCCCCAAAGCTTAACTCCGTATGTCCAGATGAGCCTTATTATTGTCATGTAAATCAGTCTTTTGTAATGAGTTGGAAGTTTAGACCGTTTGTCTAGTAAGTGCTGTAATAGTCGGAATATGCGTGGTTTCCTGTCTTTTCTGTCTTGTGTGAAGATTCCAGGTTAGTCGTTTGTCACGATGTAGTCCAAGATAACGAATCTGTTCTACAGGGGTAAGAGCCACATTATTTAAGTATACTGTAGTAGTAGCGCAGTCGGCAGGTTCGTTTTTTAAACAGCTGTTACAGTAATGACAGTAGATTTATTTAATGAATAATTAATAAACAAAATCAAATTGATAAGTTTCCAAAGAAATATAAAATAATTTATAATGACGATGATAGCAATAATATTTCATGTGAGAGTGGTAAAAGTAGTATAAGTCAGTTTTATTCTGCGTAATTAAATAATAGTTGATGAAATAGACTGAACTTCTTTTAATTTTCAGTTTTATGAATTTATCGGAACCAAATGCTTCCATTATACTAGGTGACAAAACCACGTCTCCCTGGGTCTTCAACTTCTTCTTTTAACCCAGAGGTTCCACTGTAGGGCTTCTGTTCGATGTCGTCATATGCTTATTTCAAAGGGTGGCACTTCCAGTTATAAGCTGTTCATTATAGATTTTTCAGATAAACAATTCTATATGATTCCTTGCTAGTAGTTGTTGATAAAGATCGAGTGGCGGTTACAGTTAGAATCACGTTTCACTGCAGTTGAGCATATCTGACTTTAAGTTGGTGTTGAACAGTCTAACTCTTTTTTGCTTAGAGAATTCCTTGTTCTTCCATAAAATTGAACAAATGCCACATTTAGTTTTTATTCTGGGTTATGACATCTTTCAACGCACAATGATTTTATGGTATTTTCCCCCTTAGAATTAGAGGGTTCCGATATCACTCAATCTAACGTATCTTTTTTTTATTACCAATATTGATCCAAAGTCCTACTAGGTAGCGATTCTTCATCAACTATCTAGATTGCCTTTCTGATCTCTTACCCACTATGCAAGAAGACAAAGTCAAAATTGAATTAAAGTTTCAAATTAGAATATCATATCATAAACTTTAATTAATCGAATTCAACTTATTCTTGTTTGGAAATGAGAAGATTTAGAAAAGAAAAGAATACTGCATGCATACATGTATATGCAATTAGCGAACCCAGAAAAACGCTACAGAAGTACCAGCTGTCGTAAAAAAAAATGCTCACATCAATGGAACATTATGCTTTGGAATAGATTTTTCTGACACGATCATATAATAGTGACGTGATAACACTTGTTGCGTTATAAATTATATTTTGTATAATAGATAAATAATCATTTCTTTTTTAATTAAGTATAGTTAACATAATTTATTGCTGAGACGGATTTTTTTTATTTAACACTTTTCTTGTTTGCTTTCAATTTTAAACCCGTTAAGAGCCACAAAGTACTTAAAAGTAACTCACGTCAGGGGCTTTTAATCAGTCTCCTATACATTAGTTTATTTTTGTAATTATTATTATTCCCAGCCTTCAATACCCTATCATTCACAACCCACCTCTATTTTAACCCCTTACTCTTGTCATAAAATCATCTGTACGAATAAATATCAATAATTAGCAAAGGAAAAAAAATATATTACTGGGAGATTAAAACAAATAGAATAAGTCATCATGCAAAATTAATTTTTATACTTTATTTAAACTATTTTATACTTTATATTAATTCTAATTATTTTCAGGACTGAATCATTGTTAATTGTTGCATATTAACATTAACAAATGCCTAGAATATAAAAGTACTCTCTATCAAAAAATATTTCACAAAGTTATGCGCACATCTTAGGAACTAATTTCCGAATTTGAGTCACATAATCCGCAGTAATGAAGCTTTGTCAGTGTTTGGGCCGAAGTATCTGAGTCCTTTCCGGAGGGGCAACAATCAAAAGTTCCAGCCAGAATATAAACTAGAGCCGAGGCGATCAAAGAGCGCTTAGAAGCGGACCCGCCGTAATTGGTTTAAATTCATACTGAGCCAGAAGGAACCTCTAATCTAAATTCATTCTGAATGTTTTAGCCAGGGCGGTGGTGTTAATTCGCAATCTGCCGCTCGTCCCCTAATGCAGTTTTAACATCTCCTAACTCCGTCCTTCGCAAACTTTGCCCTCCCTTCCAGTACTAGATTTTTGCATGGTCATTTTCGCAGGATAATCTTCCCAAGGAGCAGATTAAAGTGCGGTGATGATAGCAAGGAGATTGAAATAGTCAGGGATAAAAATAACTTTGTATTTATATAGAACGTTTAATCTAATTAGTTCAGATATATTATTACTTCTTCTATTGGTAGTAAAAGTATCCTTCCTCTACTTTGTTTAAATGATGAATTAAACGATTACTTTTACAAATTAAAATTCAAGACTGAGATGGCTTTGTTTTTTATCGAGCGTTTTTTATCCACTTAAAGATATTAGAAATGTATAATATTTACAAATGAGCTTGAATAAATAATAATAAAACTATATTAGAGTATAAATGAAAAAAAAAATACCATTATACTCTCTGTTGATATTTCATTGTTTAGTGGAGTAGTGTGAAGTGTAGCAAAAATTAGGACGACTTTCTAAAATTTTCTGTAAACATCTTTAAAACATTAGTCGGTCAATTTAAGGCAAAAATAACAATCATAAAAACATATAAAATGAAAAAATATATATAGCTATATTTATATCTTTGAAAATACTATGAAAAATATTTATATTTTTCTTTTTCCACATTTTATACACAGTTCTTTCAGTACATTTTCTTTATGTAAATATTCATTCCTTAACACGTACACGACTGTGTTGTTTTGAAATCGTTAACGTTTTGAAAGAATGTTAAAAATTGAAAATGAAACATTTGGAAACTTAGTTTTGCGAGGGTACGTTTGCATGAGAAAAGTATCCTTAATTTTTTGATAAGTAACTTGTTTCACTAAACTTTACAACCAACTGTTTTCTCCCTGCACGTTTTTGGTCTTTTACTGTTACTAGTGGGCTACACTCAGCAATGCAAAAAATTTTACTCTGTTTTTCGGAGGAGCAAAATAAACCACGATAGTATTCCGATTGTATCAAATTTTCAGTACCTGATTTGAGTAAGCCTAATTATGTAGCATAAAATATATGCTTACTGTTTACCGTAAAAATGTGCTTTCTTTTTTTTATAAATTTGTTTTTACTCGATTTTTACGAATCTGGATTCGTTAGTCTCTAAATTATCTAGTTTATGAAGGGTCAATTCCAAATTAGCTGTAGCGGGCTAGAAGTGTGTTTAACAATTTAGGCAGTGGATTTAGTTAAAATTAAGCCATTTGGAGTGGTGGGGGAGAACAGGGCGATAAAGACTGGTGCTGGTAGGAGATAAAGGAGGGTGGGTATTATGCCAGCGTTACGTGGCAGATAGGCCTCCTCCTATCTAGCTGCTCTCACACACACGCTGGACAATTAGCATTCTCTGTGTCTCTCCGACCTCCTGTCTCATTAGTTCTAGGCTACTCTCATCTAGTTCTCTCTTGCTATATTTGTACCTCCAGTCTATAATCACAATGTCAATATAGTAATTAATATGTTCACAATCATAAATTTTATAAACAAAATATATCTTTTATCATATCAATTCTATAACTTGAAGATATATGTCAAGCTATGGTATCTATAAACAGAAACACAGAGAAATAATTTATTCATCTATGCTGCCCAAATACATCAGGTTCCTACATACGCAGCATACTAATCAATCCGTAATCGGACATATGGAAATTACATGGTATAATAAAATAGAAAGAAAACACTTTTTTTTTCCCTACAGTTTCCTTTAACAATCAATCTCAGTCTATACGCCAAATACAAATATTTCAATTCATTCCTTTTTTTCTTTCCCTTTTCTGTTCCTTCAATTTTACCATTTCACAATTTTTAATTCACCCGATCAACAAATTCACTCTCCCGCATTCACTCTTCTAGATCCTCTCCAGTGACCCGCTAAACAAATTCACTATTAGACGGCAATGTGAGATCAGACCATTAATAATAGTCACAGCAGTAGATCAGTTTACCAAAAAACAAAAAAATAAATACATTCTACGAGATAAAGACTAACACATAGATTCAAAGGAAAATATAATAAAAATCCGGTTACAAGAAACACTTGAATGGATAAATAAGTTTAAAAAAATAAAATAAATAATAGTACTAATAAAATAAAATAATTTAATGAATAAATAAGTTAAAACACACAAATCGACAGGTCCACAAATTAAAATAAATAAATAAAACAATGAATAATCTCCGAGCTAATTCTCATGCAGGTGATGGTGTAAGATCCCCAGGGAGTCCAAAATAATATTTTCTGCTAAAATCGCAAAGATAATAAATATAAAGATAAAAGATAAACATAATAATTTAAACAGAAAAATAGGCGATCTTGCTTTCTATTAAAAGTTTATTCTTTGATACACCCAAATATATAAAAGATTATTCAATATTCCAATAATGTAAAACATACTATTTTTTTTACCCAGTCTATAATTTTTAATAATGGATTCCAAAGTTAGTTATGTTCGAGTTACGACTTCCTAGAATTCTCACACAAATCTCCCGCGAATATTTGAAGTGCCTCAGAATGGGACTAGGAGTAATAGCAGAGCCCCGATTATCTTAATTTGGAATTGCGTTATGATTCTCCAAGATGTTAAATAAATGGTTTGGTCAATGGAGATGGTTTGGTTTAGAGAAAGACTTATATGTCCTTGTATAATATATTACAACCTGTACAGCCAGCCATTATCCGTAATCTTTCAATCTAGTTGTTCAAACAACATAACTTAAAAACGCGCCATAAGTGTTGGAACCGATGTCGGTAGGAAGAACAATTATCAAGAACCATTTTTGTACCAGAATAATATAAATTTTTCATTTCAGTGAACAAATAACAACAACTGTTTGAACATAATCGATTAGAGTATGTTGTATAACGTGGATATAACGCATTGGTCCATGTTCCTAAAAGGTTCCTATGATTTGGAAAACTGGCGTATGTGTAGCAAATTTTATTTCACGTTCAAATGTAAGATTCGTGTTTCTCAACATTTTTTTTGTTGAAACAAATATCAAAAGGAAAACTTATCAGATTTTAGATTTTTTTTAGAGTCCTTTTAACAACACTACAACATAATATCGTATATGCATGACATATTTATATAATTTATATCATCGGTTTGGCGATGTTTAATTTGTTTCTAATCTTGACATGAAAATGGACATGTATACATAGAACTACTATAGAATACTTGAATCGTACATTGAATGCACGTAAGTTTCATCAAAGAAGACATAATTTTATACTTTAATTTAATTTACTCAATTTTATTATAATAATTACTTGAGTACTACACAATCCTTGGACGTTTAATGCGAAGGAATATTTTTTTAAAAATTAAAATCCTGTCTCTTTGAACTTGAGTGTTAACATATCCTATTGCAGTCCATATTTTTCTAGCTTCAAACCTAATTTTTTGAATTACGTGACATACTTTTGCACGACATGAAACATTCACTTTTCCTCTTGAGAACAGCTATTGCAAAATAATACAATTCATTCACCCCTCCCCTCCCTCAGAAAATCGCCTTTACCTGTGCAGAGTGTAATACGTTGTTGCAGTTTCCTATACAGACGCCAACTACTCACATACAATCCGTTTAAACAATGTAGAAACTCCGGTTGCCTACGATGATAGATAAATAATGCTTTCAAATTTTAACTTAGTCTTTTTCGTGGAAATAAAGAAATACACAGTTTTCTGGGTGATCCTCTTACAAATAACCATGCTATTTCCATTTTTCACAAATATATATTTATCAAACATTATCAAACAGATGAAAGGTATAAGGGTTTGGGTAACAAATTCAAACAATAATTTAAGATCCAGTTAAATGGTCCCTTCCATGATTTTATATAAATAATTTGGGCTAATATTATTAAGTTTGGGCATGAATTGGGTTCTGTAAAAAAAATAATATATAAAAAATAAAACAAATAGCAAAAGCCGTTCCATTACAAACTGGACAAAGCTTGTGTTTGTCCAAAGTATATTTATTGGACGTTGAGTGTGAATAATATTACAAGATGTAGAAGTGTTGAACATTTTTTAATAGTACAAGGTGATTCAACCAACCATATTGGGTCACTATAATAATTGAAATTCAACTAAAGAAACACATAGTAACTTAGCCCAAATGCATACCTACTATAAAAAGACAACGAAAGAACAAACATTATTTGGGTGAGGAAAAACTGTATAAAATAAATTTAATTAGGGCATAGATGGTGCAAGTGTTGTACAGGCGATACAAACGGTGGAGATGAAGAGTACATTTTTAATTTAGCTAGTTTCAAAACCTTCATGCAATATGTATACGATTGAAGTCTATTTAGACAAAAGCTGCTGATGCCAAGTGCGACAGTAGTAAAGGTTCAACGGACCGTCCAGAAGTTAGGGTATGCTAACCACGTGGTCGTTTGTTGGAAAATTGCAGATTGTTCGGAGGGAGTTGGCACATTCCTACAGCTAACCACAGCCTCAGATAGTACCACACTCCACTCACCCCCTTAAAACCGGACCGTGGGCCACGTGGCTTAGTCTATCGGACTATTGATGAAGCCGTGCTCTAAAACATTTTCAGCTCAGAAGATGGAATGAAACGCCAGACAAATGCTAAAATTAACAATAAACATTCCCGTTGAAAAACGCATTCAAATTTTTAAAAATATATATGTATTTCTTTCTATTACTATGAAAACTTTTAGATGTAGAATCACAAAAAATAAAAGGGGAAAAAATGTTTGATATGGTTAACATTGTGCCCTCCTCTTAAAAGATTTTTTTTTGGGGGGAGAAGGGTTTATCTTTTTTACTACAATTTCAGGATAATATGAATGTTAATCTAGTTTGCTTAGAACAACATATAAAATTCACAAAATTGCATTACAAAATATACCCTCCTTTATGTCATCAGGCGTTTCATTACAAATTTTAATTTTGTGGAAATTATATTTAATGCTGATGTTCTATGATAGAACTTAATCTAATTTTATTTTTTCCTAGCATGGTACTTTTATTTATTTTATCAAAGTCGATCATAGTACCAGAAGCTGTTTAAAATTTTGATTGAACAGGGAATATTAAAGAAGCTAGTAAATCTAGTAGGGAAGTGGATGACCGAAACGTTTAATAAAGTAAGAATCGGTAATCATTATTCTAAGTTCGAGGTTCAATCGCCTTTAAAACAAGCCGATTCTTGATCACTTATCTTATTTAATCTAGCTCTAGAATACGTTAGTAAAAGTATTATGACTTTATTATTATTATAACTTTTTTCTTTTTTTTTAATAATTTATTTATCGATATTTACAACTGTATACACATATATACAACAAGTAAATTTGCTGTAGGTGACATAGTAACATGATAAAAACATGTGGAGAATCTAGCCACTGATAGAACCCCAATAACATTTCTAGAGAAGAAGATCTCGAGGCCATCTTCTTTTCAGACGCCTAGGAGGATTATTAGGTAATGAAGGAGAAGCCCGTTTAGAAACAAGTGGATTTGGGTGGTTGAGAAGTTTATTATGGAAGGAACGGTATCTGGTTCTGGCCAAATCGGCAACATATGGAATATTGAGGTCCTGATGGATGACTTGATTTGTGACAAAGTAAGGAGAATTAAGGATTTTACGAAGGATTTTGGACTATAAGGATTGGATTCTGGAGGAATTTGATGGTTTAGTGGAGCCCCAAAGCTCAACTCCGTATGTCCAGATAGGCCTTATAATAGTCATGTAGATCAGTCTTTTGTAATGGATTGGCAATTTAGACCGTTTGTCTAGTAAATGTATTATAACTTTAAGTGGGAAAATATGAGTACGCTTCTGATTTGGTTTGATAGGTGAGGACAAGGAAACTATAAAACTAAGTACAACTACATATAAGAAGATGGTCAGGGTTGCGTTAAAAAAAAAAGAACAAATATAGTTAAAACTATTAAACCCTGACCATCTTCTTATATTTAAGTACAACTACGTTCATAAATTCCAGTAAGGAATTTAGGTATCGAAAGAAATACGAATAAAACAAAATATACGGTTTACAGAAGAAACGAAAACAATTTCGGTGTTATAGAGGTAGGAAGGAATACGTAGATAGGGGAATAGGTAGATAGGTTTATGTATTTAGGTTCTACAGTAACTTGAAAAAACGAAATTGATAAGGTAATAAAAGCGAGGGAAATGCTTGGCATTTTTCGATTTTTAAGTAGATGTATCTATGTTTCAACCATTCCGATATGGAAAATGTCTTAGTATGATTTAGCCACATCTGAACCAATATCTGTCCTGGGAAGGATACCTGTCAACAAATGGACAGCTTTCTCAGCAGTTAAAGGATACAAGGTGTTGGGATCAGAGGTTTCTAATGCGTCAATGGTTATAAACGCAGGTAAAGGCCGGAAAGATCACAGGGGCATTGGTTTCCCACCCCCTCTCAGGGCCTAGGGAAAACGGTTACTTAGTGGGATTAGTAACAAATTGCTAATGAGGAATAAGATTCCAAAAAGTTGACACCCCTAAGAACAAGTGAGGGATAGGGGACTTAGGACTTGTCAGGAGGAGGACTTAAAAGTGAACTAGGAAGAGGGCAAACTTAAGAGGAAAGAGAATGGACTTTGACGAAAACATGTACTCTAGGAAGAACAGAGAAAAGATGGGCAAGTCAGATCTGGAACGTCTAAACGTCAATACACACCACGACATGCATCACCCAACCCAACAGTTATTCAGATAAGTATTATATAATAATTTATAATGTAATCGATATTTTATTGCCATATGTATCTGGATCATTTAATCATCTTATTATTTCATTTAATCATATAATTTTATAAATCATGAACTAAATGTAAATAATTACTTTGTTCCTTCATGTAGTTATGTACTATTATATCACCCAATACCACCCCTTATTATATTATATATGTCTCAATAGTAACAATATTTTTTAAATATAAAGATATATAATTGGCAAACTGGTAAATACTAAATCCTTTGGAAAGGAATTCAATAACAATAATACTTTTACAGGACTCAAATATCTTTAATTAATAAATATATGACTTCAGCAATTATCCGGGCTATCAAAAACTTAAAAGTAAGCATATACAATACTAATATCCTTCCCATTGTTCTTTATGAATGGGAAACGTGGCCCTTACACTAAAGGTAGACTAGCGTCTAAGGATTTCGAAAATAAAGTATTACGTAAAATACTCATCCCAAAAAGGAGGAATTAACGAGAGAATTTAGAAGGCTACACAATACTGAACTAAGAGAAGTGCCCCCGGTAAATATAATTTAGGTTATAGCATTGCGGCGTATAAGATAGACGTATAAGATCATAGGGCTTAGTAAAGAGCGGATCCCTAAAATGTTAATGATGACTGAACCGACAGGTAAACGTCCAAGGGTTAGACCGAAACGTAGATGGGAGGATTCCGTTAAAACTGATTCAGTAGATTTGGGTTTGGACGGGCGTCACTGGAAAGATGTATGTAGAGAACAATTGGTGGTATCGGCATCGAACCTTCGGATTCACTAAGTATGATTAGCTTTTATTATATTACCGGTGCTTATGATGGTAGGAAATACAAACGGAAATGAAGCATTTATATTTTATAAATCTCTAGAAAACCCAATTTGGAATTTAAAAATTATTCTTAAATCTATTTTACAATGTAGTTAGTACGCATAAATCTTATTGTAGGTAAAATGTTATTTTAATTGGGGTTCATAGCACATAGAAGTAAAATAGTGGTTTCAAAACTTGAACCTAATGACAACCCAAGTTCTGCTCTGCCTGGATTATGATGATTATGGAAATTATGTAGGACTCAATCTCAAGTGCTAACGACTTATTAAGCTAAGAACAGAAACCGGTTTTAAAGTATATGCAGGACGTAACTGTTTTAGTAAACCAGATAGCCGAATTTTTAAAAACCCTATCAATGCTAAGTGTGTTTAAAAATTCATGCATTTTGTATATCGTATCTGCTTATGTGGCATGAAGTCAGCCAAACACGTTTCCCCCAAAAGTAATAGAAAACTTACTGAAAGTTGAAACAACTAGTAAGCATAATTTTGATACGAGTTTTTATTTAAATTTTTGTTTTGCATTACAGTTTATTTTAGCCAGTGACAAACTTAAATCATCTATTGATGTTGTTTCCTGATTTGTTCTTTTCAGCATTGGCCTGATTCTTTTTTTCTTCTGTTGTTTCCGAATTTTCTATCTTTCTTTAATGAATCCATTCTTAAAACCTAATTCCTAAATAATTAACGTTTCATAGTTTCCTTATTATTATCCTTATATCTTGTTCTATTCTGCTTGGACCAGTTTACTATTCATAATACGATTTTCTGGTAATGGAGAATGATGTTTATTAGAGTTATTAAAACACTTATTAACACCCAATCAATAGATCATTATATTAATAAAAATTAAAACTAAATTTTATCATAAATACATATTATTATATGTAAACTATTTAATTTAAATAGTTTGTAAAACGAATGGCAATAATTTTGTGTGCAGGTTTTATTTTAAATATATATATATATATATTTTTTCAACTCAAGGTTTGTTCCATAATAATAGGTTCGGATGTAGTTATAATAAAAATTAAAAATGTATCTTATACTATTGTTCGCCTATCAATATATTTTGGATTAATTAAAATTCTATATAATGATGTAATATTTTAATTTTACTAAGCAATAAAATATTGGAATTAATAACTACTGATTTCTCGAAACATGTGAAGAAAGGTCTTATGATAGATAAAGAATATTTTCTTTTTTGAACCTTGTTAAAACCTTAACCTTAACTCGTTATTGGTCGCAGCATGAGAATTCTCTCACGTTAATCGTTTTTCAGTTATGGAAGCTGCCAGAGGGAAACTGTAGTTCCCATCTTCCACAGATTCCATTTTTTTTTTTTTTTTTATTTTTTTTTTCAAATCCCCTTCAAAATTTTTAATGACATTTATAAACAATGAACTTTCTCCTTTTTCTGTAGAACATCTACATTCTAAGGAGTCTTTTGGAGTGTATGATTTTTGTTGTCAGAATTTATAAAAGAGTTTAATGTGTTGGGGCACACATTATTTCTGGATTTAACAAACTTAAATCTAACGTATAAGTGTGGTTAAATTATTAACGTATAAGTATAATTATTAAAATTATAAATTAAAATTATTATTAAAATTATAAACGTATAAGTATAATTATTAACGTATAAGTGTGGTTAAACATAAGTCCTGTGCAAGATTAAAGTGCAATAATTTTCCTCCAAAAGTATTCATATTCGACTGCTAAAGCTAATATTAAAAAAATAAAATAGTGACGTATTTCAAATTGCTTAGTAAAACAAGTACATTAAATGCGTAAATGTCCAACGGGTTTGCGACTGGACTAAGTAATTATTTTGGAATTATAATGTTATACAAACCAATGCAACTTTATAAAGAAAAAAAGTAGTGTTTAGCACAAAATTTTAATTGCCCTCAAAATTGTGGCTTGGCACATTCTTGCTCCATGCCTTTGATCATACCTCATATCCGTTCAGAGTTTACCTTATTTTAAGTATACTCATAGCCTTCGTGAACTCGCGGCTGATTTGTGAAACAACTGAGTTTAGAATTCATACTTCTACTATGGCAGCTTTAATCAGTTCAGACTGGATTTATCGAGAGCCGATTGCGAACTTACTTATGCCATTTCGAACTTACCTCAAACCACTTTCCTTCGTAGCATCGTTTATGTATTACATTAATACCTATTCCATTCTAAAAGAAAGACTAGTTTATATTTTTGTTATTCATTGTATGTTAACTTTTATTTTTCTATAAATCTGCCTCGAATAGAAAAGGTAAGCTCTAATTGAACGAGGAAGTTTACTTCAAGGACAACTACTTTGTATTTCACTGTACACGGTTCTCAGCTGTTTGATCAGTAAGTTGATGAAAAATCTCTATATAACTGACAAATAAGTAATAATATAGTAAAATTGTAAGTTAGCCTATAAGTAGGAGCTTTTTGATATCTGTCAATTGATTTTGATGTAAAAATGTTTGAAAATATTGTGGTACAAAATTCACTTCTCCCTGGAGGTGTTTAGTCCAAATATAGTGGATTTTTCAAAAATGGTCGACGTAAATTTATAGGTTCTTAGCCAATAACTCCTTATGAAGATGTAATATGTAAATTAGTGAAATTTAAAGGATTGAATTAGGCAAATTTTTGTATATAGGGTGTTTCAGGGTAGACTATCCTAGCTAAAAACATTAATTAAGGATCTCAAATAAAGAAAAAAAAAATTTCCTATAAAGGAAAGCTTTGCTTAGGAGATATTCACATTCAAAGATTTTCATCGTTATGATTTGTATACGTTTTAATAAATAAATTAATATGTTTTCCAGCGACTTAATTAAAAAAGTAAACTTGAACATTCGCATTAAATGTTGTTCAAATTGATTACATTATTAATACACACTAATAAAGTAAACACTAACATGCTCTTCTGCAGCAGCAGTAGCTGAACGGGATTTAGTACAGGAGCCCAAGAGAAGAAAAAAAGGCTGTTATTTCACCCCAATTTTTGATTACATAATTAATCATAATAATAACTAGGTATAATTACTAGTCAAAATTGATGAGTCTGCCGAGTATAGGTAGGGGGAATAAAAATTTAGGCTGTTTCAAAACGTTAAAATTAATTATTTTTTTATTCGGAGCTCAATATTTTTACAACTACCAAAAACAATAGAAAGTCGAAAAGAGCATTATTTAAAGTAGAGTAAATTTGCTAAAACGTAAGCCCTCACAGAGCTGTTTACGTTCAATAGTTTTAGAGATATAGCTTTTTAAAAAGCAGCCTTTCATAAAAATGCTATATGGAACGTACAGATTCCATAGTTCAGTCTCTTCCTTATATACCTCGCTCCCCACCACCCTAGTAGCAGCTCTGGGTAAGCGTCGAGCTCTCTTTCCCTGACAATATACACTTCTCATGAAACATTATCTCAAACATTTTACAGTGTAAAATACCGATATGTCCCAGTCATACGGTGTTCAGTTACACCAGTTTTGCAGAAGAGATTTCTTCAGACTGACCCTTTTTTAGGATTAGTATTATGTTCTTATAATATGATATATTTGTAGTTTAATTATTTTTATAGCTTTGTCTGTCTCAAAATATTATTTTCTGTTTATTACTATTTTATAATTAGTATGTAATGGTAAAGAAATGCAAAACCTTAGAAATAAAATTTAAGGAATGTGAAAAAAGATTTTATGAGATGGAATACAATTTTTAATAATACTACACTATAATAATATATTGAAAAAAGGCAATATAAAAAAAACTGTATGTGGACCAACATAAAAGCATTTCATTCTGATAGTTGGACTAAATATTACATCTAGAATCCTCATATTTTCAAACTTGTCAAAGAGAGGAAAAAAGAAAAATCATATATTTTACGAGAGTTTTAATTAAAAATCTTTCTGATCTTTAGGAATGCCACTTTTTCATTAAAGAAGGGTATGTAAATATTAGAAATAAAATATGTTAAAAGTAATTACTGTCATATGAATGTATGTTTTGGGTAAATTAATACAGTATTAAACACAAATAGCAAATAAATTTTAATATAAAAAAAAATTCTCTTACTGTGGAGAGTGGTGAAAAATGAAGATGGGAGTCAAGCTTAAAAAGGCCCTCACGCTAGCAAAATGTCTTTCAAAAATTTATGAAAAATACTAAGTGGTCATGGACTCCTAACATTTTTTAAAAATATAGTGCGTAATTAGTGTCAATTAAACTTTTCATGACTGAAGGACGAGGCCTCGCATTGTGCTCAGCCATAGATTAATCATGGGCTAACCTGGATCTTTGTTGCATTGTCTGCAACGTGAATGTAGACTTTTAATAATAATAATAGTATTGAAAGAGTGTGGATCAGAAATTGGTAGAAGAATCGACCGACCCTTGGCCATCGTAACCTACTTCGCAAACTAAACTTTATAAAAATTTGCTGAGGATAAATAGAGTGGTTTAAGAAACTATTGAACAGAGTTCGTCCTCTAAATGAAATACACGATACTTAACTGTGGACAGTGATAACGCCAACTAAAAGACTGAGTCTCATTTTGCTCTTCTTGGAGTCTAGGAACAGCTTTGGGGAAATTTTCATCGTGCATTGCTCTGACCACTATCAGTGAAATAGTTATGGAGACTTGTGATGTGTTTTGGTGCATTCATTGTAGTGCACGCAGCAAAATATTTTAATAGAGTAAGAATTTTAAAAAGAAGAATTTCGGCGTAATATTTTGTCAGGCCACTCAGACTACGCTCTCTTCTAAAAAAAAATGATTGATGGGCCCGAAAAAAAATTGATTACGCCTATTTCGCGCGAAATTTCTCCTCACATTGGAAAATATTTTGCAAAACATTTTATCAGCTTTTGAGAAACATTGTTGCTGGTCCCAGAACTCCTTCCTTTGGCTAGGACATCGACCAGGAAGATGTTGCCGAGGGAGTTGGAGTGCGAACTTTGACTTCCACGTAACGGTTGTTGTACCGATTTAAACCCGGTCTGAGAGGTCGACTTTTATTTCTGTGGAGATCTCACGAAGAATGAAAAATCGATCGCCTATCACAGTTCAAATAGAGTGGTACTCAGTAGTTTACCTTCCATATGTTAAAACTGACCAGAAAGGGGGTCTTAAAAAAACAAAGTCCCTAATCCCCTCCTGAGTCATGGTGGAGTGGAGATCTATCAGAAAAGTCGGATGGGGTGCTGCTAGCCAGCTTAGCTCTCAGCATGAAATGCTTCTGTCTTTGCCTTCCACCGACAAGTCCTCGGAGGAGTTCTTTTTTTCTGGAAAAACATAGCAATAGAGTCAGTTGATAGTGAAAACCCCATACTTATAACCCATCACAACAGCAGATTGTTCTAAACCATTCTTAACAAAAAATTGGATGTATAGTATTGGTATTGTGGTACTAAAGTTACGAGTACAAGTTGAGGCTTTTTATATATTTTCACATTTCGAATTAGGTATATTTCGTATCAGTTATTTTTCCTACATTATTATTTTTTTTTTAATCTTGAGTATGACAAAATAGAGATGAGCAAAGATTCCATTTGTATTTTTTAATAAAATACATATATCTCCAAAAACGTATCAACGAATAACAACATGCTTTCCAATTTTAAAATTGAATTGCTTTCGTAAAATCCTCAATGCTCCTTACTTTGTCACAAATAAAATCATACATAAAGACCTTAATGTTCCATATGTAACCGATCTACCCCGAGCCTGATATCACTCCTTCCATTATAAACTCCAAACCCCCTAGTTTCTAACCTTGCATCCTTTTCCCCAACCATTTCTGACAATCCTCCGAAGCGCCTGAAAAGAAGATGGTCACGAGACCTGCTAATGTAAAACGTCATTAGAGTGCTGCCAATGGGTAGTTTCTCTACATGCCTGTAACACTCCAATTTAACCGAGATCGTGTATCTGATGTAAATGTATTATAACGTACAGTTGTAAATAGCAATATCTAATTTTTTTTTAAATTATTTATTTAATGTAATTTACAACTGTACAAAATAATACAATAGGTAAATGTAATAATAAAGAATGTTTCATATACACTTGAAAATCTTGGGAAGGAACCACCATTGGTGGTACTTCAAACATTAATTTAAATTAGAAGATCCCGTGGCCATCTTCCCTAAATACTTAAAAAAAAAAATGAATTGATGATGCCTTCCGCGCACTGGCTGAGCAGATTAAATAAACTATGTATCAAAAAATAATATGCTGGCTGTTAGTTTAGATATCAAGCCAACATTTTACCGTGTTTAGTTGCTGGCAGTATGGACCAATTTAAAAAACTTTAACAATCCATAAAAAAGTATACCAACTGAATAAAAAATACTTAGACGATAGAGCATTGACCATTTAAACTAACTCTTATTATATTGGACAAAAACTTATCCCAAGGCTCTTGCCAGTCTCAAATATTTCCTATATAAAATCTAAAATTCCTATTTAAAAATAATTTACAACTATCAGCATATGTGTATTCCATAGACGTAGAAATGTCAATAAATTAGAGTTTGTTTCAAATACAATAAATATTTCAATAAAGACAAAATGAAATCACTGAATTTTCTGATAAAAGGAAAATACCAATTATTAGCATTAAACTTAATTCAATACAAGATGAAGCAATTCAATTCTTCATTATACTATTAGAAAAAAAATTAAATTGGAATCGACAGGTTAACAACGTCTCAAAAATAAACAGACTCATTGCAAGAAAATTATGTGAATGCTAAATTACGTTCCGTTATAAGTAACTTTATTATTTTTGCTGGAAAGCTTAATAAATTAAAATATATATATAAAGACTTAATTAAACACACATTGTTGCATTTCATGTTACATACAAACTATACCCATGTATAACACAGGGGAAAAAGAACTGGAAATAATTGGTAAAAATGTATATGAAAAAAAAAATGTGAAATAAATAGTTTTCAAAACTCCTAAGAGGAAGTGATAAATTATTAACTGTTAGGATCTTATTCCGCCAAATTGTTTCGAAAGAATTATTCCTAATGTACAAATTCGAATTCAGCAATCGGTAAGATAGAGGGCGAAAGTTGAAGGGAGTGTATTGAGCGAAGAGAGGCGAAGACTAAGAAATGAAATGGAAGAAGAGAGAGTTGTGTGACGTGAGGAGACAGGCTCCAATATCGGCTGTCTACGGTGTCAGCCCCGGCCACCAATAAAGCCACCTCGTCCTGGGATTTCTACCTCTCCTTCCCTAATATAAATATATCATAGCACAAAGGCTACGGGTCAATACTATTCCTCGCTTAGCGCCCTTTGTTTTCTAAGATAAACATTCCTTCCAATAGTTTCAGGACTATGAGAGTTAGTCAGCTTTTGAAAAACTTTGAGAGACATAGGTACTATTTGTCTTTTCAGATACACTAACGATGTGAAGAAACAAACTGCAAGAATGTTAAGGTATCGACTAAAGAAGAAAAAAAATATAACAAGTAAATGCGGTCTGCATCATGCAGTGATAACAATAATACACTGCTAATCGCCGCGTTCAACTGCAAAGTTATCTAAAAGTCAATTTTTTTTTTCTAAAGTTCATCTCGCACTTGGAATATTTATTGAGATCTTTGGAGTATTGAATGCGTCCTGAACGAGAACCACCATGTGAATACGGGTAGCAAGAAAGACCATGGAAAAGTCAAGTTCTGCCTCTCGTTCGTTCAAGTTGCTTGTAGTTATTTCTCGTTTCTAATTTCCAGTTATTTCTTTCTATTATTGTTTATTATGATCAAGGTATGTACTAAGGGCCATCCATAGCTCAGATGGTTAGGCGCAGGACTATCAATCTGAGGCTCCGGTTCGAATCCGGCCTAAGACGTCGACTTTTTTCATTGAGTAGCAGTCCCACAAAACAAAAAACTGGACTCCTCACCATGGTTAGAATATTACGCAGTGTAGGACTTCAAACAGAGCCCTATGCCGACGAAATGGGGGGAAAAGGTATGTACTACAATTTATAATCATTTGTAATTATATCAGCTTTGTGTTAAAGATACTTTGAATACCAATATATATTACATTACTTACATAAACAAAGATCTTTTTCTTATGCTTCTCTAAGTAGATTTCTATTTTATAAGAAAGATTAATTAATGCAGTTCTAATTTTTAAAAAGAGAAGCTGAAAGAAAGCGCTATTAATCGTTTCGTAAATATTTTTGAAATTAATTCACAAATAAAAAATCAGTTTTACTAAATTAGTTTTTGTAGAATATGCGTTCGTTTGTTTGTTTTTTTCAGGCTCTTCAGCTATCAATAGATTCTGCTCTCTATTACAACAGAAATACTTTTTTCAAATCTAACGATAGAGCTAAAAAAATAAAGATGGCCAACTTTTGAAAACTTGAAAGGAACTTAACTTTAGGAATGCGGAGTCGGAATGAATTGTTTCAGGAACGCGTGTTCGGACGTACATGGGATTTCTTTAGTTTTTTCAAGACCATCGCTTAAGCAACTCTCTTAAAGTCAAGAAAAGCTTTTTCTAGTGTAAAAATAGATCGAGCAGCAATAAAGATTGTAATGGCCTTGAGTTGTTGTTGAGAATGAAAAACTAACAACAACATAGCAATTTTTTATTTTATATATGCAAAATGTGATACAACCCATCACTCACTGTAAATTCAGCAATATAAATTAATAAAATCTGTTTTTACAAATTCAGTGACGCATACTAACATAGTTATCATTACCGACTCTCTAAGTTCACTAAAAGCCATGAGATCATTTACCCGAAACATCCGGCAATCATAAAAATTCATAATTATACCACGCCAAAGATCAACAGTGGGGATGCAGAACGTCCAATACTCGTGGTAGGGCTCTTTCCCGAGTCACAACATCCAATAGTTACTCCATC
>NW_027111476.1:544487-556046 GCF_000696795.3 Halyomorpha halys
TATTGTATTATTTTGTACAGTTGTAAATTACAATAAATAAATAATAAAAAAAAAATAAAAAAAAAAAAAATTATACCAGCATTATCGAAAACTTGGGAAAAACTGTTTTCTTTAAATGGGTGCCGGGTCACGTGGAGATCGCTGGAAATGAACTGGCGGACATTGCAGCTAAACAAGCACTTGTCCTTCCAGGTCAGGGCGCGGCCATTCTGACACCCCAAGAAATAAGTCTTCCGATGAAAAATGAAATATCATCTAGTTGGCAAGCGATGATGAATGAAAGCCCGCCAAGCAAATTAAAAACTATTAAAAAACTTTGGACCACATCAAACCGATCCAATCGCAGGGAGGAGGTAGCTATTGCCAAATTGATAACAGGTCATACAAGTTTAACTCATGTATATCTGATATTATAACATTAAGCAGTCACCGCCAAAATATCAATGCTGCAATAGTGTACTTACGATCCGTCACATATTTGAGGAATGTCATTTCTATTCCGCGAACTTGAGTAGATTGGGAGTAGAACCGAGTGTATATGATGCTCTGAAATAGAATTGTAAAGCGCGAAACATGGGCGTTGATGACCTCAGGGTTTTAAGCCCTAAAGCTGCAGACAACAACAACAACAACAATTACAAATTCTAAACGAAAATTCACTTTAAAAAACATATAAAAAATTAATATCCTATGCTGACAATATTAGGTCGGTCCTTAAAAAAAAAAATAAAAAGGAAATCTTCCAGCCGAAGTAGTGATATATATACATTTACTTTTTACTACATATTAGTTTTTATATATTTCTTAAAAATAAGTGAATTAGCCTATCTATATAAATATTAAGTTTATCAGAAATGTAATCAAACTTCTAATTTACGGAGAAATATAAATAATCGATGCTAACTAGTACTGGAGTTAATGAATTAATTACCACAAATCAACGGATTGATTCATCAATTAGCAACTAGTACGTTGATTGCTAAAAGCCATTTTTGTGGTCTCATATTTGTAACGCAACTGCACGTAATCACGTTACATATCAACGTCTTAACCAGCCAATTTCAAATAAAGAACTATTTAATCAAATAAAATTTTAAATGTGAATAGTTATTTAAAATTTATCGAAAAAGGCAGTAAACAATTTTTAACTTGTGATACCAATGTGCAATCAAATTAATACTTGTATTATCACTATTGCACATGTTTTATCGAGCTGAAATAATGAATTTTCAATATGTATCTTCTAAAATACAATTTAATGGTTTTTGAATAACCATTCCTCAGCGGTAGTTATTATAAAAAATGTTCGAATGAATTTCATGATTAATTAAATGAGAAATATTTTTTCAAGCTAAAACTTTTTTTTGGACCTAAGAGTAATGCTATTGATGTATAATTCACCGTTGGAAAGCTAAAGGTGGTAAGAGATCCCCAGTCCTCGTAGGACTGTTGTGCCCAAAATAATAAATAATTATAGTTTATATTTTTTAATAATTTATATATAGATATTTATAACTGTATTAAAATATAGTGAGTCAACTCCTGTGGGTTCTGGGGTCCACCCAGCTTCTTAAATTAGGTACCCTTAATAGGATAAAAGTCTGGCGGTCGAGCGTGAATCTGACCAAATCACCCCCTTGCACAACCACTGGTCTAGTAACAGTACTTCTTTACAAAGTACTGAACCCCTGACCCTTCATGGGTTGTAGTGGTACAGATTTAATTTTAATGAATTAAAATATATGTATAAGAAGTAAATGGAATGTGAGTTAAAAATGACGATACAGACTTGTGAAAAATCTACTAATTGAGAACTTCAATTACAAATTCTAGAGTAAAAGATCTCGAGGCCATCTTCTTTTTAGATGTCTAGGATGATTAGCCGGTAATGAAGGAGAAGGCAGATTCTGTTCAAACCGGCAACATTGAGCTCCTCATGAATCACTTTATTAGTGACAAAGTGTAAGAAGCACGAGGATTGGACAAAGGATTTTGAATTGTAAGAATTGGATACCAGAGGAATTCGATGTCTTTGGAGATCACCAAACTTAAGCTCCGTAAGACCAGATAGGCCTTATTATCTTTACATAAATGAGTATTTTTTTTGTAATTAGTAGGAAGGCCGTTTGTGTAGTAAATAATGTTATAACCTGAATCGACAATCAGTCTTTTCAGTCTTTTATGAGGATTCAAAGTTAGTCATTTGTTCAAATGTCTTAGGTAGCGACTTTGTTCAACAGGAATAAATGGAGTATTATTCAAGTATACCGGAGTATTTATAAGTATAGTGTAGGACATTCGGTGAGTTTACGACGAAGGGTGATTTGATTGGATTTATTTTAACTCTGGAGTTTCGACACCATTCATCATGTGATGTGGGATTGGAGTGTTTGGGCAAGATGGATGGGTACATTCTCGGACAGCACACATGTATCATCGGCATAAATTTTATAATTTTTTAACCTTATTAATTGTCAGAAATTTGCGTGCTAATATACATACAATTTAGTAACCTCTGAATTAAAATATGATCTCTAATCCTAGGAATATTTGTTATCAAAACTTTTCTTAAGTTATCAAAACTCCTTTAATGTTTTCCACTCGGATTGGTCATTCAATCCACTAATTTTACTTAAACCTTTACAACAAAGGTGGAATTGAATATTTTCAATATTTTTTGTCTGCAGGTTGCATTTATAATAATTAAGACATTTGGCGTGTAACTAAGTAGGAGAAAAATTGAAAGAATTTAACAACAGTGGTGTCTCTTCAATTAAAATCATTAAATAAATACTTGAGCCTAATTTAGTGTTAACTAATAAAATAATGTAAAAAATCCATAATTGCCCCATTGCTTTGCAGTAACAACACGTTTCAATAATGTCGTGCAACACTTTATTGCCGCGATACTGTGTTTAGGATCAACAACCGAACTAACAACGATTAAAAATTGAAAAAATAAATAAATAATCACTTTCAGTTCATTAGAATAAAAACTTAACAATTATTCTTAAGTGAAAGTATCTAATTAAAATTGTAGTTTAGGGTTTATTTCGTTTAACATTACCTTGAGTACTACAAAAAAGGTATGCGGCAAGGCGATTTATGCTCCAGGGTACCAAACTTTTCTAGTCAGAGTTTGGAGGTCGGGTCGAGATTTATTGTGTCGATCCTCCATGAATTTATTATTATAACCAGTCTCTATAGATTCAAGTGAAATAATTTGCAACAACAATTCATAATAATTGTAAATCGAAAAAGCAATTAAAAACTATAAATAAAACAATGTTTTGTTTTAATATATACTCATGAATTTATCGAGAAATTCCTCACTCTATGCTGCTAAAAAACTATATATATTTATTTTTTATTCATTTAATGTAATTTACAACTGTATTAGTAATCAATACATTAAGTAAATATGTTGTATGTTTCATTTATACTTGAAAATCTTGGGAAGGAACCACCTATTAGTGGTACTTCAAACATTAATTTAAATTAGAAGGTCCCGTGGACATCTTATTTTCAGACGCCTCGGAGGATTATCAGAGATTGTTAAGGATGAAAGATTAAGAATTAATGGGTTAGGATGGTTAAGGAGTTTGGAATGAAAAGACGCATATCTGTTTTGGGTCAATCCTGCAACGAATGGGATGTTAAGGTCTTTGTGAATGAGTTTATTTGTAACGTAATAAGGAGCAAAAAACTATATAAAATACTTTTTATATGTAATAAAATAAACCGTTATATGTCCCTAGTCGAAAGAATATATCAGCCTAGTTGTTAATTTTAAAGTTGCTAAGAAACTATTTTTTTATATTGGGTATGATAACTTACGTTTGTACCAGAATATAAATAAATCATTTATTAAGCCAGGTTTGAAACGATAAAATTACGTTATGCCAACAGAATCCGCTAACTGAAAGCTTTCCTCCAGTCATATGTCGTCAGTACAGTGCCAAAGTAGATTATCAAAACATTTCTTAGATAGTTTTGTTTGAATTATTAATATTTGACGTCAAATATTCAGTTAGATCTTTTTTTTATAAAAAAGAGAATTGAAAATCATATTTAACCCTTTCACGCCGTGGTATAATACTGGTCTAATGAATTCTGGTCAAAAAATGTCTAGATTTTCATATTAGGAAATAATTCTGCATGTTATAAAAAATGTAAAAAAAGTTTTATATATACCTTATTAGTAATTAGTACGTGTATGATTTTAAAACATCGGATACTTAAGCCTTCATCACTATCTGGGCAGTAGTATATTGTTTCCTTCCTCACTTTTTTTCCACTAAAAAAGTTGTTTGTTTCGAATAGCACACTACACAAAAACTGTACGATTTGGCCCTAGGGAGCTGGCGGAATAATATCAATAAAATTTCTTTCTGTCAATCGGAGCGTAATTGGAGTAGAGAAAGTTTCTGCGGTGGTACTTCTTTGCGATATTTTGTTATGAGTTAGAGCTGATAAAGCGCTATGCCCTGGTGTGAAGGATTGTGTGATCGGTTTCGAAGTCGACGGCATACTGAATTTAAAACAAAACAACAACTCCTTCTACAGTTAAAATAATCTTAGAAAACAATTGAGGAAAATCGAGCCACAGTATTAGTAGACTAAACAGTTTAAATTCCTCGCCCTGCGTCGTAGCACGAGGTAAGCTGAGTGGTACTTAATGCTCTGCCCGTGACTGTCGCGGGATAAACTGTCAATGGGTTAAGTCTTCAAAACCTAAGATGTAAAAATTTAAAGATATACCATTTTGGATTTTTATCGACGATAAACGATTGAAAAATGTGTTTGAAAAAATTAGGTTTAATAAGTATTAATAATACATTCAACATGGTCCGAATAAATAGTTAATAGTCCTCATTATTAAAATAGCGGAGGTAATTCAATTTTGAGTATCACATCAGGACATTATATATTTCATTAAAGAAACATCGAATCAGCGCTGGTAAAGTAAAAATAATTAATATATTTCAGTCGTAATGACTTACAATTTATTAACTTCTTAAAAGACTTCCCTAAAACAATTTATATATTTACCATATAAGTATTTTTTAAATTTTTGTACTCATTTAAAAGTAGCTAGAGTAATTATGAACCGGAGTAATTGCATTATTAAAATTCAGTTAGTGATTTTCAGCCCTCATTTGTATATTAATAATTCAAATTACCCTTATCACATGATAATAATTTATACTTATTCTTTATTTCATAATTTAGACAATTCAATGTTGATTACATAATAAGAGCTATATATTGAAATTATATCGGTGATAAATATTTTTTTATTAACATAATAATTTTTTCTTTTTTTTTTATTAAAAGTTACACATTACCATAATTTAAACAAAAAATTGTATTATATTTTATAATATTTATCTTACTCAAACACAATATTGCAACTTACAAATTTCTCAATTAAAATATTGATCAATTTTGATAAAAGACAATTATTTTAATATTATGAGAAAGAAAAAATAAAAACCCAGAAATATTTATGATTTAATTACTTAGCGTTAATACACTCGTCAATTGTCTATTATCTGAATTATTGTACAATGTATATTCTTGTCATCTATGATAAAATTATTAATTTAAAATTTTGGATGTTCGATAGTAGTTAATAATTATTATCTTTTACAAAAGTATCGACGAGCACTATGTAAATACTAAACTTAACATAAAAATATAAAACTTACATAAAAATGTAAGTTTCATAATTTACTGCATTTTTTATACGTTTGGTGAACTAAATTGATACGATATCATTGAAATGATATCTTTTTAAATTAAAATTTTTAAAAAATAATTCAATTTAATTGATATTAAATTTATTTTAATATAAATTGAATTATTATATTACAATTAACCACAATTTATATGTATTAAATTATTAATATTATTTATAATAAATAATTTAATTTAATTTAAAAAAATGTTTTGATTCTCAGGCGCTATTTAAAAGTTTTGCATTATAAAAATCAACATTGTGGTTATTACTCATGCTATGTCAAGCTTGTTCTGTACCCTTAATATTTTTTTGGGATTTTACATTAATTTTTTGTAAATTACTCCGTTATTTCAAATTTTACAGCGTTTTCCCTTTATCAGGACAATGTCAACAATGTAAATTACAGCTACATTGGAGTAATGTTTAATTTTTTTACTTCATGTTTTCTAATTTATTATTGTTATATACTCTAAATTTAATATTTTCATGATGATATTTTAATTTTTTTTTAAAATTTTATCAGTGACCCTAGGAATGTATTTGAGTATATTAAATCAATAATTATTTATCGCTTTGCTTATTTTTTCAGTGTAATTATAAATTATTGTTGAAATTATAATGATGTCTAATTTTTATACAAAAAAAGGTATATTTATAAAAAAATTAATTATATAAAATAGTTTAAATAATATTGATACATTTTTTTATGATCACAGAGATTTAGTTAAAATATTGTTGATGACATAATATAACATTATTCAACACTTTAAATTATTAGATATTTATTTTCAAATGCAAATAAACGTTAAATAATTTAAAGTGTTGAATAATGATATTTTTATGATCACAGAGATTTATTTGAAAAAAGACACGAGTCTGAAACGTCATCATATTAGAAATTAAAGTATGGTTGAAGGTTAAGGTTTAATGCCAAGAAATTATGATATAAAAATATTGACCTTCATAAACAATAATAGGAATAAAAATATATAATAGTTTATATATTCAAATATATTTGAAGTGATGGTTGAACTGCGGACGTGAGCAACGGACAAAAGAAAAATCAAATTGGAAAATGCCTGCCCAAGTTAATCTCAAGATGGCTTAGAACCGAGAATGCCAATAAATCGGAATAAGAACCCGAGCGATAGTGAACTGAGGCATTTGAATATTCAATACTTCGAATTAGAACTATCCCTGTGACCATTCTAGATACTTGAAATTCCAATCTAGATTTAATTAATCTAGAACTTTTTTTTATTCGTTTTGGGATATTCTGAATTTTTTTTTATGTGAGATGAAAAAATTAAAATAAAATTAATAAAGGTGATAAAGGACTTGCGAGTGAATCTACTATCAATGTTTTATAAACTAGTTGATATGTAACTCAAATATATTTATTTATTTATTTAATGTGATTTACAACTGTATTAGTAATCAATACATTAAGTAAATATGTTGTATGTTTCATTTATACTTAGTGACTTACCACCTATTAGTGGTACTTCAAGCATTAATTTAAATTAGAAGGTCCCGTGGCCATCTTCTTTTCAGACACCTTGGAGGGTTATCAGGGATTGTTAAGGATGAAAGATTAAGAATTAATGGGTTAGGATGGATAAGGAGTTTGGAATGAAAAGAGGCATATCTGTTTTGGGCCAAATCTGCAACGAATGGGATGTTAAGGTCTCTGTGGATGAGTTTATATGTAAGGTAATGAGGAGCATCAAGGATTTTACGTAGGATTTTGGATTGTAAGGATTGGATGCGGGAGGAATTTGATGGCTTGGTAGAGCCCCAGAGCTCAATTCCATATGTCCAAATTGGTCTGATTATCGTAGTTTATACTAATTTTTCGTAGTGAATGGGAAGTTTTGAGCGTTTGTCAAGCAGGTGTTGTAACAATCGGAATCTACGAGCAGTTTCTTGTCGTTTCAGTCTTGTGTGTGGATTCCAAGTAGGTCTCTTGTCTAGATGGGGTCCTAAGAATCTGTTCAACAGGCGTTAGTGGAGTGTTTAGAAAGGATACTGTAGAACAGGAGGATAGAGGTTTACGACGGAGAGTAAAGGTGATATGGTGGGATTTGTCAGGATTTATTTTGATTCTCCAGTTTTGACACCATTCTTCAATAGATGTCATGTGTGTCTGTAGAGTTTGCGATGCATTAGTTGGGTCGTTGTTTACAGACAGTTTACATGTGTCATCTGCGTATGTTGTTAGGACTGTGTTAGGGTGGGTTGGGATGTCAGCTGTATAAACCGTATAAAGAATGGCACCTAAGATACTGCCTTGAGGAACACCGGCAGACTGAGAGAAGAGTTCAAATATTTACCATTAATTGAAGTAAGATAAAAAAGGGAAGCGATTGAAAGCTTTGAAATTTGGATTTGTTTTTAATTTGGGGAAGTTGGAAGTTTTAACTCTCAAATTCTGAATTAGATTATGCATTTACATGACAAACATACTAGCCTACATACTTGGAATAGTCATTTTTGTCTTGATTATTTCTTCACATCGATAATGACTTGTTTCTATCCAGACATCACTACTAAAACCAGAATTGGACAGGGGAGAGTTCGTTAATGATACATTTCCTATGAACTGATTCTCATGATTTAGTCGGGTTGCCAGGATAATCGCTGAAGGCAATTTTCCAAAATAAGATAATTAATTAATTGATATTGAGTCCTGCTAAACTATTATTATAATTGGATTCTTTTCCAAAGGCCTATTATGTGTTTAGCAGTTACCAATTAAATATCTTTTTAATTATAATATATAATATGATAAGGGGTGGTATAGTGTAATATAATAGTAAATAAACTACATTAAGGAACAAAGGGTTTATTTATAATTTATTGCTCTGATTAAAATGATTCAGATAATTCGTTTGCCATAAAATAGTGTTTACATTATGAATTGTTAACTAATGTAACAAAATAGCTTCTGATTCGGATGAATTATGTCGTGAGGTGTAGTAACTTGGATATGGCTTAGCCGTAGAGTTCGTCTTAGCCGTTGAGTTCCATTTCTGAAGAGTCCTTCTCAGGACCTCTTCTCTAGTTCGTCTTCCTACTTCTACTGCCTCTCTTGCTTCTGTCTTCAATATTTTGTCCTGGTCTCGTTGTCGTGCATCTTTTCTCCCACCTCCCCTTAGAGGCGTTACCTTTTCCGAATCTAATTCCTCATTGGCCATAGGTGAAAATACGCCCTCTAGGTGAGCATCTCCTCTAGGCCCGAGAGGGGGTGGGAAAGTTCTAGGAAGGGTTTCATTCTGCTTAATTGGCTTCTGTCCTTCGGCATATAGCAAGAGATGTGTGAAAAGCTCTGACAACAAGACCAAGTGTGGTTCACTAACACAGATGCCTCTGTGCGTGTTGACAGGTGTGTTCGGGGTAACGGGTATCCTCGCAGATGTGGCTTGATCATACAACGATATTTACCATATTGTTGTTGTCGGAATGTTAAAACCTCGATACATAGCATATGCCTGGATTGCGAAAAACAAATTTGTCAACTTCTAATTGTCAACTTAAAGCAACGATATAATTTTTCCAAGAAAGCGAAAACATAACGAAATAAATTTCATATCATGAAATAGACGTTTTGCATGATATCCTGTAAATTTTTTTTTAATTATCTACTTCGCAGTTCAACAAATACGCTTCCAAGATATACGTTTAAAGAACCAAAGCATAAACTTTATGCTAACCAAACTGGTTTGTAAGAATAGGCATTTTAGAAAGATCGAGTCTGGTTGATTATTATTATTTCAGAAGTGAAATTAACTCCTGACTTGCTAAACACCAATACAGTAAAAAGTGCTTTTTCGTTTAAAGGCGAAATAATAGATGAATGATAACTCCTCTCCCCCCCCCTTCTTCCCTCTCAACAGTCTATAGAGAAAGAGACTATTGCGGCAATAGAACTTGAGACCGTCTCAGGGCTCTGTCTGTTTCTCATTGTTAGCAACTTCTTAATTATTTCGACAGTTCTCAGCCCTATTCTCTTCATACTCTTGTTCTTAGAAAACCGTTTTCCCATAATTTTAGCCATCTATTGGGTTACAGGGCTGGGGGGCTTATCTAAAGATATCTTAGAAAACCGGTACATAGATAATTTATAATAAATTAGCATATATTCATCTAACAAATTGAAGAACTAAACACGATTGATTAAGAATTTATTTATTTATATAAATTGATGGTAGATTATATTAAAATTTATTTAGTAGAATTTCAGCCCAATTTATAATACCATGTATATACTTTTTTGGAAAAAAAAAAAAACAACCACTTTTTAAGATTATATGTAAACCTATATTTTAATTTTCACATATATAGAAATATTTCAAAGTAATACTTATAATTTAAAAAACTCATTTCAAACCACTTTTTGACACCACGTGTCAACCACTTTTTTCTGGAATGCGCTAGAGTTCAACGGCTGTGAATCAGGTTTTTAAACACAATTTTCAGTGAAACCTGTTTGTTTTTTCTATCTGCGTTCTTTACGTTATTTTATGTCATTCGCCAATTTTCTTCACTGAAGTTTCAATTCCGAGAACAAGTAGAACCTCCTCGTTATTCCAAAAAAGATGCTGTTCCCAAACTTTTATGACGATGGGACCCTTTTGGTAAACGTATAACTGGCGGAATCCCGACATTATCATTTGTTACAAATAAAGCGACCAGTGATAAAGTCTAATTACAAATTCCTAAATTATTTCGCGAAACCCAGGTTGGGAACCACAAAACTAGCCTTCAATTTTCTTATTCATATGTCGGAACTTTTAAAACTCAGATTTTCATAATATTTGTGAATCATTTATGCTGACTAAATACATTGCAAACATGTTGTTTTTTTTTCTTATTTTCACTGGAATACTTTTTTTAACATGCTGAAACAACCAAATTTCGGAACACACGATCTCAATTTAAAGTAATTATTTTGACTTGATCTCAAACATCTAATTTTTCTAATCATAAAAACAATATCGTAAATTAAAAAAAACAAGATAATGTTTTGTTCCGGCTTAAATTTGTTAAATCCGTGCCGAATTTCAAAATCGAGAAATGATAGGATAATGAGTACATAAAATTTAGAAATTAAGTAGGAGCTATAATTCATCATACAAACAAGGAAGAGTGACACAATTTTCAACTTAAATTTTGATTATTCTTCGATAAATCATTTATTATAAAATTTGAAGCAAAGATGAAATTTACAATAGATTATTTACCAAAAATATTAATTCTAAGTAAAAAAAAAAATCGCATATTTATTAGTTAAAATCATTGTAGCTTTCACTTTTTAGACATATTTTAAAGGAGTATTTTAAGTAAGTGTATAACTGAAATTTCTTATTTAATCATTCTCTGTAAGTTTATTTTAATATTTTCTCAATAACCGGAATAAATGATTTAATGTTTAATAATATTATAGCAAAACTCACTATTTTCCTTTGTGGTTGTAATTTTTTTTTTCATTAAATTTGTATTCCAATCTTTTGACCCAATTACATTTCTTCAAATACATATATATATATATATATTACAAAAGTTTTGAAACCCATAAATACTTGCCTCCATATTGATATTTGTTTTGTTCATAAGGTGTATTTGATTGTACTATTTGTATTTGACGCCTATACTGACCTAGTATCGTGACTATTCCAATGTTACGGTAAACAGAAGTATAGTTGGCCTGTTCAATTAACCCTGTTTTGTGTTGGAATAAAATAAAATTGTTCTTTCAACAGGTCAAGCTACTTTTTGTCATACCTTCTTTATAAAAATTATAATACATAGATACA
>NW_027111476.1:556096-562681 GCF_000696795.3 Halyomorpha halys
GAAACTCAGGTCGAAACGTCGGCATAAAATAAATAAATATGGTTTTGTTTATTTATGTTGTTCTTTGCTGACCGCACCCCCCGACAAACTTCTTCAAGGAAAAAATAGAAAATCATTCCAGTAAAAGTACTAAAATCTTCCCTTACATATTCAACCACTCTAAGGACAACTGCACCGCAATTTTCGTAGCTAGACAAGGATGCTATGAATTTATATTTGGCCTACAAGGTATAACAGCGAAAAAAGTTTGGAAACCGCTGGTATACGCTACCATTTTAAACTTTAAGATCGGAGAAAATAAGTAAAACGAAAAAAACTAAGCTTTTCAATTGAAACTTTATCACGACATCAAAAGTATTTAAATTAAACAGAATAATTTAATTTTAAAAAAACATGAAAAAATAAATTGAATTAACTTTTAACAGCCGAGATTGAATTAGAGGCCCAGCTGGTGAGCTGGAGTTCAGCAATCCCGATACATATATTTTTTTAAAAAAATTTATTTCATTAAAAATCAACAGAAGTCTTTAACTTTGTAATTAATATGTAATATTTTTACTTAATTTTAACAATGCCAATAAAGACGAATTTTTGCAAGATAACCAATGGGGGAACCGCTAATTAAATATACGTTTATGCCCCTCAACTTTCTTAAGTCACTACTAAAATTATAAGTACTTCAATTGTAAATACTTTAACTGTAAACTTTCTATCGATAAAACTTAAAAATCGAAATGGACATTAGATTCATTAAATTAATTCAAAGATAATTCTGACTTTGATATAAATAATTATTTATTTCCAAGCTTTATTAAATAAGTGAAATTAATTTTTAGTTAACTTATTTTCCCGCAAGGAATAACTTTTGCATGCATATATTTAGTGAGTAGCACCCCAACGGGTAACAACAGTTAAGTACATCATGGACAGTCACCAGTACGCTATTAACTTACACTTAAAACATAGTCACCTACACAATAAAACCTAGGGAAGGTTTTAGGAGGAGGGGATTTTTTTCTATCAGGAGAGGTATATTTGATTACCTTAAAAGACAGCCCCTCAATCGAACCAGGTCTGGATAGGCGATAGCCTGCCAATTCTTTAAGTACTGAGACAGTTTTTTATGGAATTTGACGAAGAAAAGGGGAGCGAGGATTTAGGACGAAGAAGTACAAGCTGGTAGAGCAGAAAAAGAAAGAAAAGGGGTAGATTTCCTAGCAATAACTGAAGCTAAAAGAGAGGGAAAGCTGAAGAAAGAATTGAAAATCTAAAGTTACTTAATTTGGGAACCACTGAAAACAGAATAGCCATCAGAGGATCATTATTAAATATAATCCTTCCTTCTACGGCCTGGACCCTGTTCATATCATGTATGGCAATACATACATAATTTTAAAAAGCCCGAATGCTTAAATCTATTAATTATAAGGTGAAGGCTAACTACAGTATTAAGATATTTTTATTTCAAAAAAAGGGAATTATAAATAAATATGTAATTATAATAATTGCTTAAATAATAAGTTTTAAAAAATCGAGAGGTCCTTGACTAGAGACGATTGCAACTAGAGGACGCATTGCAGCAGTGCCAGGACCCAATACACAAACATTACGCCGGATAACAAATCGGAGAGGATCTGGTTCTATTTCCTCGTTACATTTATGCAAAGTGCCTGGGATTTCTTTCCGATACTGGCAGAATAATATCTCTAATACCCTTATCCCATCTCGGCACGACCCTCCTCCCTCTTGCTAACATTATACCTTCGCGGCTTTATTTTAAGGGTAGATTTTATATTGACTGGTATGCGATTTTAACTTTAATCATTAAATGAACTGCAGCGGAATCGAAAGATGCCAGTAATTAATAGTAGTCCATCATTCTTAAAGCAAGCGGTAAGTAGGATATATGACCGTAGCTTCTTTAAGAATAAGAATATTTTTATCATGACTATTTATTTACACTAATTATATGCATTCATACACTGTTATAATTTTATTTAAAAAAAAAACTGTTGATTAGTGTAGGGTAAATATATATATGTAAACAGAAGTATAGTTGGCCTGTTCAATTAACCCTGTTTTGTGTTGGAATAAAATAAAATTGTTCTTTCAATTGGTCAAGCTACTTTTTATTGAATGGGAAGTTTTGAGCGTTTGTCAAGCAGGTGTTGTAACAATCGGAATCTACGAGCAGTTTCTTGTCGTTTCAGTCTTGTGTGTGGATTCCAAGTAGGTCTCTTGTCTAGATGGGGTCCTAAGAATCTGTTCAACAGGCGTTAGTGGAGTGTTTAGAAAGGATACTGTAGAACAGGAGGATAGAGGTTTACGACGGAGAGTAAAGGTGATATGGTGGGATTTGTCAGGATTTATTTTGATTCTCCAGTTTTGACACCATTCTTCAATAGATGTCATGTGTGTCTGTAGAGTTTGCGATGCATTAGTTGGGTCGTTGTTTACAGACAGTTTACATGTGTCATCTGCGTATGTTGTTAGGACTGTGTTAGGGTGGGTTGGGATGTCAGCTGTATAAACCGTATAAAGAATGGCACCTAAGATACTGCCTTGAGGAACACCGGCAGACTGAGAGAAGAGTTCAAATATTTACCATTAATTGAAGTAAGATAAAAAAGGGAAGCGATTGAAAGCTTTGAAATTTGGATTTGTTTTTAATTTGGGGAAGTTGGAAGTTTTAACTCTCAAATTCTGAATTAGATTATGCATTTACATGACAAACATACTAGCCTACATACTTGGAATAGTCATTTTTGTCTTGATTATTTCTTCACATCGATAATGACTTGTTTCTATCCAGACATCACTACTAAAACCAGAATTGGACAGGGGAGAGTTCGTTAATGATACATTTCCTATGAACTGATTCTCATGATTTAGTCGGGTTGCCAGGATAATCGCTGAAGGCAATTTTCCAAAATAAGATAATTAATTAATTGATATTGAGTCCTGCTAAACTATTATTATAATTGGATTCTTTTCCAAAGGCCTATTATGTGTTTAGCAGTTACCAATTAAATATCTTTTTAATTATAATATATAATATGATAAGGGGTGGTATAGTGTAATATAATAGTAAATAAACTACATTAAGGAACAAAGGGTTTATTTATAATTTATTGCTCTGATTAAAATGATTCAGATAATTCGTTTGCCATAAAATAGTGTTTACATTATGAATTGTTAACTAATGTAACAAAATAGCTTCTGATTCGGATGAATTATGTCGTGAGGTGTAGTAACTTGGATATGGCTTAGCCGTAGAGTTCGTCTTAGCCGTTGAGTTCCATTTCTGAAGAGTCCTTCTCAGGACCTCTTCTCTAGTTCGTCTTCCTACTTCTACTGCCTCTCTTGCTTCTGTCTTCAATATTTTGTCCTGGTCTCGTTGTCGTGCATCTTTTCTCCCACCTCCCCTTAGAGGCGTTACCTTTTCCGAATCTAATTCCTCATTGGCCATAGGTGAAAATACGCCCTCTAGGTGAGCATCTCCTCTAGGCCCGAGAGGGGGTGGGAAAGTTCTAGGAAGGGTTTCATTCTGCTTAATTGGCTTCTGTCCTTCGGCATATAGCAAGAGATGTGTGAAAAGCTCTGACAACAAGACCAAGTGTGGTTCACTAACACAGATGCCTCTGTGCGTGTTGACAGGTGTGTTCGGGGTAACGGGTATCCTCGCAGATGTGGCTTGATCATACAACGATATTTACCATATTGTTGTTGTCGGAATGTTAAAACCTCGATACATAGCATATGCCTGGATTGCGAAAAACAAATTTGTCAACTTCTAATTGTCAACTTAAAGCAACGATATAATTTTTCCAAGAAAGCGAAAACATAACGAAATAAATTTCATATCATGAAATAGACGTTTTGCATGATATCCTGTAAATTTTTTTTTAATTATCTACTTCGCAGTTCAACAAATACGCTTCCAAGATATACGTTTAAAGAACCAAAGCATAAACTTTATGCTAACCAAACTGGTTTGTAAGAATAGGCATTTTAGAAAGATCGAGTCTGGTTGATTATTATTATTTCAGAAGTGAAATTAACTCCTGACTTGCTAAACACCAATACAGTAAAAAGTGCTTTTTCGTTTAAAGGCGAAATAATAGATGAATGATAACTCCTCTCCCCCCCCCTTCTTCCCTCTCAACAGTCTATAGAGAAAGAGACTATTGCGGCAATAGAACTTGAGACCGTCTCAGGGCTCTGTCTGTTTCTCATTGTTAGCAACTTCTTAATTATTTCGACAGTTCTCAGCCCTATTCTCTTCATACTCTTGTTCTTAGAAAACCGTTTTCCCATAATTTTAGCCATCTATTGGGTTACAGGGCTGGGGGGCTTATCTAAAGATATCTTAGAAAACCGGTACATAGATAATTTATAATAAATTAGCATATATTCATCTAACAAATTGAAGAACTAAACACGATTGATTAAGAATTTATTTATTTATATAAATTGATGGTAGATTATATTAAAATTTATTTAGTAGAATTTCAGCCCAATTTATAATACCATGTATATACTTTTTTGGAAAAAAAAAAAAACAACCACTTTTTAAGATTATATGTAAACCTATATTTTAATTTTCACATATATAGAAATATTTCAAAGTAATACTTATAATTTAAAAAACTCATTTCAAACCACTTTTTGACACCACGTGTCAACCACTTTTTTCTGGAATGCGCTAGAGTTCAACGGCTGTGAATCAGGTTTTTAAACACAATTTTCAGTGAAACCTGTTTGTTTTTTCTATCTGCGTTCTTTACGTTATTTTATGTCATTCGCCAATTTTCTTCACTGAAGTTTCAATTCCGAGAACAAGTAGAACCTCCTCGTTATTCCAAAAAAGATGCTGTTCCCAAACTTTTATGACGATGGGACCCTTTTGGTAAACGTATAACTGGCGGAATCCCGACATTATCATTTGTTACAAATAAAGCGACCAGTGATAAAGTCTAATTACAAATTCCTAAATTATTTCGCGAAACCCAGGTTGGGAACCACAAAACTAGCCTTCAATTTTCTTATTCATATGTCGGAACTTTTAAAACTCAGATTTTCATAATATTTGTGAATCATTTATGCTGACTAAATACATTGCAAACATGTTGTTTTTTTTTCTTATTTTCACTGGAATACTTTTTTTAACATGCTGAAACAACCAAATTTCGGAACACACGATCTCAATTTAAAGTAATTATTTTGACTTGATCTCAAACATCTAATTTTTCTAATCATAAAAACAATATCGTAAATTAAAAAAAACAAGATAATGTTTTGTTCCGGCTTAAATTTGTTAAATCCGTGCCGAATTTCAAAATCGAGAAATGATAGGATAATGAGTACATAAAATTTAGAAATTAAGTAGGAGCTATAATTCATCATACAAACAAGGAAGAGTGACACAATTTTCAACTTAAATTTTGATTATTCTTCGATAAATCATTTATTATAAAATTTGAAGCAAAGATGAAATTTACAATAGATTATTTACCAAAAATATTAATTCTAAGTAAAAAAAAAAATCGCATATTTATTAGTTAAAATCATTGTAGCTTTCACTTTTTAGACATATTTTAAAGGAGTATTTTAAGTAAGTGTATAACTGAAATTTCTTATTTAATCATTCTCTGTAAGTTTATTTTAATATTTTCTCAATAACCGGAATAAATGATTTAATGTTTAATAATATTATAGCAAAACTCACTATTTTCCTTTGTGGTTGTAATTTTTTTTTTCATTAAATTTGTATTCCAATCTTTTGACCCAATTACATTTCTTCAAATACATATATATATATATATATTACAAAAGTTTTGAAACCCATAAATACTTGCCTCCATATTGATATTTGTTTTGTTCATAAGGTGTATTTGATTGTACTATTTGTATTTGACGCCTATACTGACCTAGTATCGTGACTATTCCAATGTTACGGTAAACAGAAGTATAGTTGGCCTGTTCAATTAACCCTGTTTTGTGTTGGAATAAAATAAAATTGTTCTTTCAACAGGTCAAGCTACTTTTTGTCATACCTTCTTTATAAAAATTATAATACATAGATACAATAATATTTTATAGAAATATTGTTAAATGCAGATAAGATGATGTATATTGACTATCAAAAACATAAAATAAATACACCACACTTACTTTTAATAATTTGTTAAGAGAAAAAGTGTCTACACATAATACGTGATAATATTTGTAACTGCTGAAGGTGCAAAAGGTGTATAAGGTAGTATACGCCAGTGGTTTGACCTAAACTGGGTGCCAATGCATCCTGAGGTGCACCAAACCTATGCCAGGGGTGCCGTAAGCAAATACTCCTTTCTAAAAATATGCCAAAAAAAAAAAAAAATGAAAATAGAAAATCGAGGTGTAGATAGTTGACCGTAGATTAATGCTTGAAGAAGTTTGTCGGGGGGTACGGTCAGCAAAGAACAACATAAATAAACAAAACCATATTTATTTATTTATTTTATGCCGACGTTTTGACCTGAGTTTCAGGTCTTCATCAGGGGTTGTGTCGTAGAGAAAGATTAGTACTGCTAGATTCAGTAC
>NW_027111477.1:0-264 GCF_000696795.3 Halyomorpha halys
CGCAAGAGTAATCCGGAGTGTCCTCATCTCAGCTTATCTGTTGTGTTATCTTTTCTTAAGTGGTAATTAATTTTTTTAAATTTATCTTTGATTATTGTGATATACTGAATAAATTACGTTGCATTTTTTTTAATTGTATAAATTCATGATTTTACTTATGTTTTGCTTAACTTTTAGTTTGTAATATAGCACATATAGATCGACAGTGTCCCTATATGTATCGGTGGAGGGAGCAAAATGTGCCTGAACCGATGGAGGTCAATG
>NW_027111477.1:694-1073 GCF_000696795.3 Halyomorpha halys
ATACTGACCATAGACCACTCCAGTGGGTGGGAAAACAAAAGGAATCATCAGCTAGGATAACTCGCTGGAAGGAGCTTCTAGCACAATATAACATGTAGGTTATAGATAAACCGAGCAAAGAAAATGTGGTGGCCGATTGGTTGTCTCGAGCCATAACCACGAACGCCATGGAACAAGAAAATGGGGAACCGTCCGGCGTCATGAGGGAATGGACGCCCAGAGATGAAGACCACGATGAAGCGGAAGAAGATGGTAGGGAAGAATCTTCGAATAACGAGAGTTAGGCTGAAGAAAGACCAGGGGATATTGAGGAAATGGAGCAAATAATTAATGAGAAGAAGAGACAAATTATTAGAAAAACAAAAACCACCAAAAAAAA
>NW_027111477.1:2863-3266 GCF_000696795.3 Halyomorpha halys
CAAGACAGCTTTTACATTCGAAAGGGGGCATTACGAATTTACGAGGATGCCCTTCGGACTGAAGAATGCCCCAATTACGTCCCAACGATTGATGGACGAATTCTTACGGCGAATCGATGAGTCCATGTGCCAAGTATACATGGACGACCTGCTCGTTTTTAGCAAAAAGGAATTTGGGATAAAGTTATCCAGCGAAAAATCAATATTGAGAAGAAACCAGATGCATTTTAATGACTCACAATATCGGAACAGGGAGTCAGGCCTGACGCAAATAAGGTAGAAGCGATCAGGAAAATAGCGGTTCCAACGGATGTTAAGGGAATCAGGAGATTGCTGGGCGCTCTGAATTACTATAGACGATTCGTACCGGCGATGGCCAGGTATCTGGTACCCATCAACAACC
>NW_027111477.1:3316-7847 GCF_000696795.3 Halyomorpha halys
TATATCAGAGGTTGTAGGAAGCTGCGAGGTTTGTCTACGCACTAAGTACGACACACATCCACCTAAAGGAAGACATATGCCTCGTGGACACGGGGAGCTCCCACACCATCCTGTGTCGGGAGGCGCTGAGGAAGCTGAGCGGCGGTGAGCGGAAACTCCAGATGGATGTTCAGGTATGTCATTGTCAATTAATCACCCTGGGTGGGCCCTGTAGAGTAGAAAGGGAGGCGGACATTGATTTACGGGAATAGGGGATCGAAGAAGGGGTATAGAGGGTTTATAAAGTGGAGAAAATGCACCGTGAATATCAGGCTATTATAGGTTGCGATCTATTGAGAAAGGCAATCGCGGGGATTAGGAATAACAAGGGCCTGTGGACGATTCGGTTGGGGAAGAGGAGATATCGGTATCGCGAGCTTCGAATGGAAGAAGCCAAACGGATAGGTGCGATCCAAGGAGGGGGAAGAATTGGAGACAGGAAATAAAGGACAAATATGCAGATATTTTCTTCAAGTAGGGAGAGTTACTGGGGGTGACTGGACAAACAATGCATCAAATTCCCCTGAAAAAAGATAAAATTACTTACGTAAAAGAGAGGAGGTCCACATGCGCTAACACAGCATATTCGGGAAGAGTCAGATAATCCTAAAAAACTGGGTATCATCGTAGATAGGACCTCCCTATACAACAGCCTCATATGGGCAGTGCGGAGGAAGGGCACACCGGGAGACAAGGGAGAAAAATATAGGGTAGTAATTGATTACCGGGGCCTTAATGAGAACACAGTAAACGAGAGATACCCGATACCGCGACTAGAAGATATCTTAGATAGACTGGGTGGGGCAACGATCTTTAGTACTTTAGATCTGAAGACCGGCTACCACCAAATCAAGATGCACCCAGAAGATCAGCACAAGACAGCTTTTACATTCGAAAGGGGGCATTATGAATTTACGAGGATGCCCTTCGGACTGAAGAATCCCCCAATAACGCCCCAACGATTGATGGACGAATTCTTACGGCGAATCGATGAGTCCATGTGCCAAGTATACATGGACGACCTGCTCGATTTTAGCAAAACGGAATTTGGGATAAAGTTATCCAGCGAAAAATCAATATTGAGAAGAAACCAGATACATTTTTATGACTCACAATATAGGAACAGGGAGTCAGGCCTGACGCAAATAAGGTAGAAGCTATCAGGAAAATAGCGGTTCCAACGGATGTTAAGGGAATCAGGAGATTGTTGGGCGCTCTGAATTACTACACAGACCGCTTCAATGGGTTGGGAAGCTTAAAGAGTCCTCAGCTAGGGTCACCAGATGGAAGGAACTGCTCAACCAGTACAACATCGTAATCCAGTACAAACCAGGAAAAGAAAATGTAGTCGCTGACTGGTTATCCCGCGCGATCGCCGTAAATGCAATAGACGAGGAACAACCACAGACGTCAGGAGAGGCGAGACAGTTTTTGTGAGAATGGACGCCAGGGGAAGAAGAATCGCAAAGCACGACGGGTAACGACCATGAGCCATCATCCGAGAACGAAAGCTCCACTGAGGGAAGACCAACGGAGATGGAAGAGCTTGAGGAGGTGGTGAACGATAAATCACACCAAATAATTAGGAAGACAAGTACTTCCGGATCCATGAAGATGGACTTATGAATAGATATGAGAAGACCTCCATCACCACTATTTGGTCGGCACCGGGTGTCAGGAATGATGAGATCTGTCGAGCGCTGAAAGATGCATCCAAACCGGGGCGAACATACCATCTATCCGTCGGGAATGGAGTGGTTTGGGAGTAGATAAAACCCCTCTGGAAAGATCGGCCGAGGCAGTATTGAGAGCGCTGCGTTTATGGTTCCAGTTCTATGGAGTACCGGAAAGGATATCGTCTGATGCGGGACGGGAGTTCGATAACGCCAACGTCAGAGAAGAAATGAAGGCTTTGGTGGTAAGGTGGCATCTAAACACCCCAGGACACCCTAAGAGCTGGGGAGTATAGGGAGGCTCCACGGTACGTTAAGCGATCACTTGCGGGTGTACCAGCTAGATAAGAGCCTGGAACCAGACTAGGCTATGATAAGAGCTATAGCAGCCTATAATCACTCCGTGCATACGGTAACGGGATTCGCTCCATTCGAAATTGTGTTCGGAAATCGGCGTGTTTATAGAAACACGGTGATCGACGGAGAGGAGATAGTTGGTAACGGGATAGCACTGAGAAAAACGTAGGACAAGGTGAGAGAGAGAATCGAAAAGGAAAAAGTCAACGCGTGGCGCGACATAACGAGGGTGTACGTGACATTGTGGGGAAAATTGGTATAGGGACAGTGGTTTACCGTAGTGTGAGCTCTAACAGGGGTAAGGAGCCGCAAAAGTATGAGGGGCCATTCAGGGTGATTATAATTAGAGAGCATAATATAGTAACAATAGAGAGTATTAAAGAACCAAAAAAAAAAACGAAGGACGATCCACATAGAACAACTCAAGTTCCCCATAATGAATAATCAATAAGATCTGGAGTTTTTCTCCTCTATCTAAAAGTTTTTTTTTGTATACAAAAGTTTTATCGTTAGTGTTTCTAAGTTTTATGGTAAAAAAAACGGAGTGACAAGTTTTAATAGGTTTTAAATTGTTCAAGTGTTAAATTCAGTTGATGAAAAGTGTATTTTTTTTTTTTGGTTTAGCTTTTTTTGTATAGATTAGTTTGTCTTTAATTTTTTTTGTGTGTTTTGTTTTCTTATTTTTTTGGAGTTTATGAGGCATTTTCATAAACTGGTTTTTATAGTTGTACGGTTGTCCCTCTGCCGACACCCCAGATTTCTCGCGTCTTCTTCTCTCCAGTTCCTTGCCTCCATCCGCCTCCGTTTCCTTGTTTCCATCCTCCTGTTTCAACTCTGTTCCCTTGACTAACTCGATTCCAAGGCTCTTCAGCTTTTTCGTCGGTCTCCGATATTCCCAACCTTTCCTTGGAGTTACCAAATGATTTACTCAACCTCTGGTTCCTTCTCCGCAACTGTAGGGTGTTGATCTCCGTGGTTCGCCCCGGTCCACATCTCTTCTTTGGTACATGTAACGGATCCCCTCAGTCAGCTGACATCAAAATGATAGCTGAATCAGACCGTAGAAAGAGAGAGAAATACTTTAATAATCTATGCTGCCTAAATACATCAGGTTGCTATATCACACAGCATACTTATCAATCCGTAATCGGAAATATGTAATTTAAACGTTTGTGAGTACAAAAACTAAAAAAAAGGAAAGAGAAATGACGCACTCGGTTGTAACTTAAAGACTCTATTCGGTCAACTGTTCTACTCGATCAGCAGATATAGACCAGTCAGTTGAGAGTACGTAACTCCCCCCACCAGTTTACGAACAATCCTGGTAAACACTATTATATACAAAAAAAAAAAGATATATACAAATACAATAAAAATGAATGAGATAGATACAAATACAATTAAAATACAGTAACAGCATTTAAAATAATAGTACTCTATGCAAAAAAAAAAATTAAACATAACTAATAAATTATACTATTTCACATGAATCACTGGTAATTACACTCACATCTTATTTATTAATGCCCTAAAATGAACAAAAAGAAAAAACAAAAGAAAGCAAACTTCTCAACTTTACAATATTACCTTCCGGAAAGGAGGTGAGTACAATCCAGTATATCATAATACCACCGTTACAGAAAACTTCAATTGTTCTAGGTGAACCGTTTTACAATTTTCAGGTTCTTTTAAGCTTTCTATGGTTACACGACCGGTTTACGACTGAGAACCCTTTATTGCATGTTTAGTTATATAAAATAAATTGTGACATATTTTGAAACAATTGAATGTAATCACATAATTTATTGCTGCAAAAAAATTAGTCCCTGAAGGGCAAGTAAAAAAGAGAGAATGATTGTTTCTCACGATCATGGTGATGGCAGATTGCCATCCCATGCGCCGCTGATGTGTACTGTCCAAGATTTTCATCTCTTCCCTGATGCTTGCGTTGTTAAACTCTCTTCCACTCAATGACTAGATTCTATCCTAAAACTGAAATCATACGCGTAGGGCTCCTTACACCGTATCTGCATACCTCTGTTTCACTGGGTACGTCATAATTAGTTTGATAAATACGTCTTCCAGTGTGACCCACTTGTATCCCATCCGCGTAAACGAATCCGCTTAATGATCTCTAACTGGTGCTCCTACAGTTCTCCCGAATCGCTTCAGTAAGACATACGTCACAACGATTGTTTCTTGAATTTTACGCATACCCGACCAGAAATATTGACGGTGCAACGCCGTTTTGTTCAGCCCTCTCTTTGGTCTTCCCCAGGCGATACGCGAGAATCACCTCTTTAGGCGTTCCGTCTGTACCATATCGTACAGCGTGAAAAAACCGGTCCACCCCAATGTGTTCCGTCCGCCTAGACTTTTGATGCCGAATTTTATCCCACAGTATTGTGTTCCGTACTTATTGGTGATGAATTTGCCCGGTCTTCGATACATCTTTTAGTGCT
>NW_027111477.1:7897-8366 GCF_000696795.3 Halyomorpha halys
TCCATATAGAACAACTCAAGTTCCCCATAATGAATAATCAATAGGATCTGGTGTTTTTCTCCTCTATGTAAAAGTTTTTTTTTGTATACAAAAGTTTTATCGTTAGTGTTTCTAAGTTTTATGGTAAGAAAAACGGAGTGACAAGTTTTAATAGGTTTTAAATTGTTTAAGTGTTAATTTCAGTTGATGAAAAGTGTATTTTTTTTTGGTTTCGCTTTTTTTGTATAGATTAGTTTGTCTTTAATTTTTTTTGTGTGTTTTTTCTTATTTTTTTGGAGTTTATGAGGCATTTTCACAAACTGGTTTTTATAGTTGTACGGTTGTCCCTCTGCCGACACCCCAGATGTCTCGCGTCTTCTTCTCTCCAGTTCCTTGCTTCCATCCGCCTCCGTTTCCTTGTTTCCATCCTCCTGTTTCAACTCTGTTCCCTTGACTAACTCGATTCCAAGGCTCTTCAGCTTTTTCGTCG
>NW_027111477.1:9025-13151 GCF_000696795.3 Halyomorpha halys
TGATGAATTTGCCCGGTCTTCGATACATCTTTTAGTGCTCTGCAGATTTGGTTCTTCCAGAGACTAGAATGGGACCATATAGTCACAATATTACCGCTGCAGTAATTTCCATGCTCCGTCTTCATTGGCCCCGAGGTTTTGGTTTTCCAAATGATTTAGGCAAGATAATCATTAATAATTTCATCAATTTCTTCCAATTTTTTTTTTATTTGTTGGTCTTTCCACAGTTCAGTCCTCATCTCCGGATATCTTCCCTCTGTTTCCCAATTCTTCTGTGCCTGGTTGTTCTTCTTCCTGGGACCACTCTTTCAAGAACTGTCTAGCTCGTCCAGATGGTTTTCCCTGATTATTCTCAATCGCATTGACCATTATTGCCATTGAGAGCCAGTCTGCAACCACGTCGTCTTTACCGGGCTTAAATATGATTATATTGACTTAGGAATTCCTTCCATCTGGTGATTCACACGGATTACAGTTTCAATTTGCCTAACCACTGCAACGGTCTATGATCAGTGTGAATTCTAAAAGGCCTTCAACACATAGGGCCGGAGATGTTCCAATGCCCACACGAATCCTAGAAGTTCCCGTTCTAAGGCGCTGTATTTGGCTTCCGCTGCTGTAAGACGCCGACTAGTGTATGATACAGGATGCTCTCCTTCTTCAATCTCCTGTGCCAAAACCGCTATAGAGCATACATGCTTGCACCCGTTGTAAGCGTAATCTGTTTCTCGAAGTTGGAAAATGCCAGAACTGGTTCCCTCCTAGCTGGTCAATTCATTTCCGGTTGTTATGTGATATGTTTGGTGTCACTACTATCGTGGTTCCTTTCTTAAACAATTTATTGTATTCTGCCATATCTGGAGCAAACCTTTGATAGTAATCTTAATTTGGTGATATCCTGCCTTTAGATCCAACGAACTAAAAATATTTGCACCGCCTAACCAGTCTAGAATATCTTACATACTGTAACCTGTAGTTCCCTCTCTCCACCACTCATCTAGGGTCTCTCGGTGGACGATGGAGTTTGAGCTCCCAGTGTCCATCAAACTGCTTACTACTCTCTTCGCCCGTATAATATACAAACCGTCTCCTGCTTCATTTTCTGTCTCTGAGGTCTTGGACAATTCCGTGGCTTCGCTCACGGATCCATTCGTCCTTAGAGAGATTTTCCTCCTCCGTAATCTTTGCACGTTGTTCTCCACGGGTTCAGGCTGATTTCTCCCTCCGCAGATACATATCAGGACATTGTCGGGCAATATGTCCCTCCCCCCCCCCCCACATTTCAATGATCGGGTGCGGGGGCATTGTGCTACCACACCAATGGAACTTCCGGTTTTCTTCGTTTTTCGTGACTCAATATGCTCTCTGCATATCATGTTTTCTCCTTCGGATTGTCTCGATATTCCCTTTTTCTCCATGGGGCGAATTAATCCTGGGACGCTGGTAAAGGATTCTTACTATCCCGATTCCTCTACCTCCAAACGGAACACTTTCTCTCGAGCGCTGGCATAAGTAATTCCTGCTCGCGCTGTAAAAATGAGCGTTCACTTGCCTATCTCCTTCGCTAACTCGAGAACTCCTGGATCTCGGGAAACTGGAGCTGCTGACGAAATTAGTCTATCAGTTTGATTGTAGAAATTAGACTACATTGGTTCTTTTGTATCCGGGAATCTGTTTGTCTCTATAATGTCAACTGCCCAGACTCCAGCATCAGCCAAGAAATTAGTGTCCAGAAACACCAAAAGGAGAAGAGTACTTCCTCTGGTACATTAATAGAGTATTTATGCCATGGTTCTGTCCCTACCTTTTTATAAAAATGAGGGGGTGTTATATCTTCAATCTCCATATTTATCTCATTTTTCTCTTTTTATTCTCCGTTGTTCTACTTTCGATAGCGATTTCTTTATAAGGTTCTCGCTGCTAAGCCGCTTCACGAAGGGTCCTTTACAGGCTGGTACCTTCCTTGAATGACCGTTTTTTACCGAGGGAGTTGTATTACCCACGTAACATTGAGTTTGCAGTGGAACCCGTTCTATCATTTAGACTGGGGGTGGGAGGATTGACTTTTCAAAACTTGACCTCACTACAGTTAGAATTGGCTGCTTATCCTTCCCCATCTCCCCCACCCCGATAATGATTATTCACCAGATTTTTTACACGGTTTTCTTACATAATTAATTATATGATGATGAGATTTTCACTATAAAATGAGTGAGAAGTAAGTTTTCATTTTTTTTTAGGAGTGATTAGTCCGCTGAAACATTATTTGGATTTGTAGGTTTGTACTACTATAGATATATCTAAAACTATCAAATAAGTAAAGTATAGTTCAGTAAACATAATATTTAAACCTATTAATATTTTCATAATCTTCAATATTATTTTTATAGCATACATATTTATATTTATTGGTAAATTCCTATGTTATAATCAGAAATTCATTCATTTATATGAGATCAAATACTAAAATACGACATATCTAAGATATCTAGAATATCCACATGTAAAGTATATATATCTAATTTACATGAATTTTCATATTTTATAATTACATCAAGTTGTAGAACTTCAATAAGATCTTACAAATATTATAACTGCCACTAAAAGTTATCTTTAAGGCCATTCAAGTGGTTTCAAATGTCATATTCACTCTTTTTAACACTCTATAAAGATCCTGTTGACCTCTACAAAAATACCTTTTGGACCTTTTTTCCACTTCAGCTTAATTATTTTGGTTTAATATTGGTCCCTTTCTCTATCTATCTCTTTCTTCTATCTATCTTTTTAAACAATAACAATCATTTCATACAGTTATATAGTATTTTATAGCAACTAGATTAAGCCAAATGTTGATTGTGTAAAAAAAAAAAAGTAAAAATGCTTAGTTTGAGTTATAATTATGAAGTCGCATACTTGTAAACAAGAGTTTTAAAGAACTTTATTACTAACTAAAGTTTCATCTCTGAAATTGAAAATATATGTTTCCTCACAAAGGCTGTTTCAATAACAACTCCTAAAAAGACTTTGAACTCAGCAGATATTGCCTCCTTTGTAAATTTTTTTTAATAAATTTGCATTGTTAAGTTTGAATTTTTTTGAAAAAATATTTAATACACACAGGTGAGTTAAGTGCGTCATACTAAAATGATTATTAGAAATATAACTTATAAAGGTGCCTGAGTCTTCAAACTGAGATTATAAAATTGAATTTTCTAAACAACTTTTTTATTTCCGGATTATAATGTTTAAACAATTTACATAAATATTAATTAATCATTTAGTTTAACGCTCTTCTGGATTCGAACTAGGACAAAAATCGTGGATTATATAGTAATCAAAAAACTATTACTACCGGAATATGAAAGATATATTTTCCTTGAAACAAAAGTAAACTCCCATCTTCGAATTCGAACCTGCAGCGCATTTGAATAAATCATGCTGCTTCAAGAGAATCGACATCAATTAATTTTTTATTTAAAAATTAATCAATAACCTCATCAAGGGACTAATAACTACATGTTCTACGATTTTCAACTTCTTAATATCGAAATTTTACAAAACATAGGCCATTTGCATATTTACAATGCTACACTTTATAATTTAAATAAAAAATACTAATTAAAAAAAAGGTATACAACAAAAACAAGAAAATGGATTTTAACTCCAAAAAAGCTTTTAATTTGTAAGCCTTCCAATGTTATAAAATTATCATCCACAAAAATATTTATATAGAAATAACTATAATAAAAAAAGAAAAGCAGAAAAGAACTATTCAAAATTTATTGTACTACTGTCTAAAACTTCAATAGGTCAAGCTAACTATAACAGATGCGTCAAATGAGATCAAATATTGAGTTTTACATCCAAAAAGAAATTTAAAGACGATGCTACATTGTATATATAACCCATTTCACATGAGGTAATTGGGAACAATTAATTGCATCCTTTAAAAAAATACATGTACTTCAATATCCACGAAGTAATTTTTCTATATTCCCAATTCAAACTGCATCATATTTTCTTTAAAACATTGTCTGCTCAGAATTATGGTTGATTCAGGTATATTAGTTTTCGTCATTACATTAAATCCCCAATGGTTCAAACCTATTTCCGCCTCCCCCTCTAC
>NW_027111477.1:21844-25282 GCF_000696795.3 Halyomorpha halys
TGTGATGCTATAGACATTATTGAGGTTTATTTACATGAGGAGTTAGTGTTGTAAACAGGCCTTGTCCAACCATAACTCCCCCCTACCAGTTTATGAACATGCCTCATAAACTCCAAAAAACAACCACAACAAAACACAAAAAAAAACTAAAGACAACCTAACCTATACACAAAAAAGGAAAACTAACAAAATACACTTTTCATCAACTAAAATTAACACTTGAACTATTTAAAAACTAATAAAACTTGTCACTCCGTTCTTCTCACCATAAAAGTAACACGATAAAAACTAACGATAAAACTTTTAGATAGAGGAGAAAAACTCCAGATCTTATTGATTATTCATTATGGGGAACTTGAGTTGTTCTATGTGGATCGTCCTTCGTTTTTTTTTTGGTGCTTTAATACTCTCTATTGTTACTATATTATGCTCTCTAATTATTATCACCCTGAATGGCCCCCTCATACCTTTGCGGCTCCTTACCCCTGTTAGAGCTCACTCTACGGTAAACCACTGTCCCTATACCAATTTTCCCCACAATGTCACGTACACCCTTGTTATGTTGCGCCACGCGTTTGGCTTTCTCCTTTTCGATTCTATCTCTCACCTTGTCCCACGTTTTTCTCAGTGCCATCCCGTTACCGACGATCTCCTCTACGTCAATCACCGTGTTTCTGTAATCGCGTTTGCGCCCTCTAAGTCCGAACAGAATTTCGAATGGAGCGAATCCCATTACCGTATGCACAGAATGGTTATAGGCTGCTATAACTCTTATCATAGCCTCGTCTGGTTCCAGGCCCTTATCTAGCTGGTCCACCCGCAAATGATCGCTTAACGTACCGTGGAGCCTCTCTATAACCCCCTGCTCTTAGGGTTTCCTGGGGTGTTTAGATGCCATTCTACCTCCAAAGCCTTCATTTCTTCTCTGACGTTGGCGTTATCGAACTCCCGTCCCGCATCAGACGATATCCTTTCCGATACTCCTTAGAACTGGAACCATAAACGCAGCGCTCCTAATACCGCCTCGGCCGATCTTTCTCGAATCTGATGTGCCATGGCCACTTTGCTAAACAGGTCAATCACTGAATCCCACTAGTAGCCCCTCCAGGTGAAAGTATCGATTTGTAATTCTACTAACGGTGTGTTCGACGTCGGTGTCTCCTCTTGTGTCGCCTTGGGTGTCGGTTGTGTGAGGAGCTGAGGCACACCTTACAGTTCCCGATTATCTCCTGAATCGCTTTCCGCACATTCCACCAGAAATATTTCCGTCACAGGGCTTGGTAGGTCTCATTCAAGCCTCGGTGATTGGTCTTCCCTTGGTGGTATGCCAATGTGACCTCCCTCTGTTGATCTCTGTCCTGAACGGTTTCCAGCATTATTTTTTTTTCGATCCATTCCGATTTTCTCCAATCTCCAGAGGCGTTTTATCTTCTCCCAAACCACTCCATTCCCGACGTATAGATGGTATGTACGCCCCGGTTTGTATGCATCTTTCAGCGCTTGGCAGATATCATCATTCCTGACACCCGGTGCCGACCAAATAGTGGTGATCGAGGTCTTCCTATATTTAGCGAAGTCCATCTTCATGAATCCGGAAGTTCTTGTCTTCCAAATTATTTTGTGTGATTTATCGTTCACCATCTCCTCTAGCTCTTCCATATCCGTTGGTCTTCCCTCAGTGGAGCATTCGTTCTCGGATGATGGCTCATGGTCGTTACCCGTCGTGCTTTGCGTTTCTTCATCCTCTGACGTCCATTCTCGCAAAAACTGTCTCAACTCTCCTGACGTCAGTGGTTGGTCCTCGTCTATTCCATTTACGGTGATCGCGCGAGATAACCTGTCATTCTCTGTTGCTACTGGATTACGATGTTGTACTGCTTGAGCAGTTCCTTCCATCTGGTGACCATAGCTGAGGACTCTTTAAGCTTCCCAACTCATTGAAGCAGTCTGTGATCTGTATGTACCCGGAATTTCCGCCCGAAAACGTAGGGGCGAAAATGTTCTACCGCCTACACAATACCTAACAGTTCTCGCTCAAGTGCGCTGTACCTTGTCTCAGCATCTGTTAGCCTCCTGCTAGCGTACGCCACCGGTCGCTCGCCACCCTCGCAATCCTGCGACTGTACCGCCCCCAACGCGTACTCACTTGCGTCCCCAGTGATGATAAATGTACGTCCAATGTCCGTGAATGCCAACACTAGTTTCTTCTGAAGCGCCTCCATGCATTTTCTAATGTTTTCCACCATATCGGTTTTCACCTGCACCCTATTTCCCTTTTTCAGAAGGTTGTTGATGGGTACCAGATACCTGGCCATCGCCGGTACGAATCGTCTATAGTAATTCAGAGCACCCAACAATCTCCTGATTCCCTTAACATCCGTTGGAACCCCTATTTTCCTGATCGCTTCTACCTTATTTGCGTCTGGCCTGACTCCCTGTTCCGATATTGTGTGTTCTAAAAAATTTATCTGGTTTCTCCCCAATATTGATTTTTCGCTGGATAACTTTACCCCAAATTTCCGGACCTGTTCGAACTTCTTATATTATAACCTCCGTACGCCATTTTGGTTTTTCTTGCCACTTGAGAGATTGGGGGTTTTAGAAGTGTCCTAGTATGCACGGCCGCCACTTTGCTTTTATACTGTTTGAGAGACGTACGGGTTTGGTGAAGCCTGATTGCGCCCGACCACCATTTTATTATGACGGTCTTGCTTTCTTTTTCTTTTCGTTGGCGGCCATTTTTGTTTTCAAGTGTGTCGCGGTCCTTTTCTTTTCTTTTGTTACCATTATATTGCGATTCTCTTCAACAAACTTAGAGATAATTAGATCTGTTACTAAGTAGTACTTTTTAATCTCTCTTATCTTTTAATAATTTCCTATACGTGACCTATGGTTGGGGGAGATAAAATTCGTATTTCGCTCGACTTAACTATAGCTCGACTTAACTATAGCTCGACTATACCACTCGTAACGTACTTACTGACCACTGGTCACGTAATCTCAGGCGGGAGATTTAAATTTAAATTTTTACTTCCTAACCTTAAGCACATGATAAGTCACGTGGTCATTAAGCAGCCAATTAGAAGCTAGCATTTGATCACACGACCCATTAGGGGGGATTTAAATTCAAATTTAGTTCGATTTAACCTTAACCACTCACGGGGTCAGTCATGTGATCATTAGGTCGCTATCTTATTCTTTTCGTTAGCCGCCATTTTTGTTTTCAAGTGTGTCGCGGTCCTTTTCTTTTCGTTCGTTACTATTTTTTTGCGATTCTCGGCATAAACAAACTTAAAGATAAATAGATCTCTTACTTAGTAGTACTTTTTAATCTCTCTCATCTTTTAATAATTTCGACTTTGACCCTTATTTCCTCTCTTTTTAATCTTTTTGTGTTAATGTGAATAATTTGAACTGGTTAAACCTAACATATAAACA
>NW_027111477.1:25332-26017 GCF_000696795.3 Halyomorpha halys
CCTTATTTGCGTCTGGCCTGACTCCCTGTTCCGATATTGTGTGTCCTAAAAAATGTATCTGGTTTCTCCCCAATATTGATTTTTCGCTGGATAACGTTACCCCAAATTTCCGGACCTGTTCGAACTTCTTATATTATAACCTCCGCACGCCATTTTGGTTTTTCTTGCCACTTGAGAGATTGAGGGTTTTAGAAGTGTCCTAGTATGCACGGCCGCCACTTTGCTTTTATACTGTTTGAGAGACGTACGGGTTTGGTGGATCCTGATTGCGCCCGACTGCCATTTTGTATTTTCCTCACGACCATTTTATTATGAGGGTCTTGCTTTCTTTTTCTTTTCGTTGGCCGCCATTTTTGTTTTCAAGTGTGTCGCGGTCCTTTTCTTTTCTTTCGTTACCATTATATTGCGATTCTCTTCAACAAACTTAGAGATAAATAGATCTGTTACTAAGTAGTACTTTTTAATCTCTCTTATCTTTTAATAATTTCCTTAACCACTGGTCACGTGACCTATGGTTGGGGGAGATAAAATTCGTATTTCGCTCGACTTAACCACTCGTAACGTACTTACTGACCACTGGTCACGTAATATCAGGCGGGAGATTTAAATTTAAATTTTTACTTCCTAACCTTAAGCACATGATAAGTCACGTGGTCATTAAGCAGCCAATTAGAAGCTAGCATTT
>NW_027111477.1:26067-26304 GCF_000696795.3 Halyomorpha halys
AGCGTGTTCCAGAGAATAAGACATTTTGGGCTCAAATGGTCGTGAGAAAAGTCGGCGCTGAGGCAGGAACAAATAAAATTTATGGGTCACACAATTCCTAAGGAGGGAGTTAAACCAGACCCGGATAAAGTTTCGGCAATCCAGAAAATGGCAGTACCTAATGACATAAAAGGAATTCGGAGGTTGTTGGGGGCTCTAAATTATTACAGGAGGTTTGTTCCAGAAATGGCGGAGTAT
>NW_027111477.1:26919-31562 GCF_000696795.3 Halyomorpha halys
TTTATTACGTATCGCGACCTTTTTCTTTTCATACTGCTTAAACCTAAAATATAAACACTGATATGTAGGTCTTTTACCTTCTAATCCCTTCGATGAATGTTGTATTCAAGTTTGAAACATAATAAAATTTTTATTTCATGAAGATATTAAAAAATAAATAACCTATTTTATTCTTCAGTTAAAAAAATAACACGACTATTTGTACATATTTAACATCTGGAAGTTCTATTAGCTGATAATAATGACGTCACTTATCATATTCCTATAAGTAATTTATTAGTGGTTTAAGGTTTCTTCACTTCGACCGAAAGATTTAGCTGATAAAGATGATAATCGAGACCAATATCGGTGTTTATGTTTTAGGTATTGCCTGATCAAAATCCAATCCTTAGGTAATTAAATGATGCTTTTTTGATATCCGCTGAGGAAACTAAAATAGAAAGTATCATAGTTCAAAGTCGACAGTATTAAAAGATAAGAGAGATTAAAAAGTCCTACATAGTAACAGATCTATTTATCTCTGTTCGTTTATGGTCCCTTGTTTATATTAATCGAAGGGATTAGAAGGTAAAGGTCCTACATATCAGTGTGTTCCGGGTAACCTACGGCAACCGAAAGGTTGAATCGGAAAGGCTGTATAGGATTAGCGCCCCATGCGGCCAACAGCCAAATCTCACCTCCTCCAGCGCCCTCGGTGGAAAGAGAAGCAATCCAGACTAAGGTGAGAAGAGAGCCATCTTGTCTTCTGGTAGAAGCAGTGCATCATTTCTTTTGTCTCTCATCAGCAATATCTATCATGAGTGAGTAGAACTCCTGGAGTTGTTCTCAGAAGCAGAGGAAAGAGAAGCATGAGGATGTGGAGGAAAGAAAGAACCATGGAGTAAGTTCATCTATCAATAGTTAACATCCACATCATCATCAACCACCTCAATTTTAGATCTACAGTTTCCATAGCCCAGTTATTCAAAATTTACTAACTATCTAAACATAAATGTTTTCTTTCGGCCACCCACTACACCATTTGTAACATAAAACAATAGAATTTTATTTTTCATTTAATCATGTCAATTTTAAATTATACAGTCCACTCCAACCCAGCCAGCCAACCTAAAGTGAAGCGTGTCCGGCAATTTGGTTGAGGGCATGCTTCATACACAATGTTTATATTTTAGGTTTAAGCAGTATGAAAAGAAAAAGGTCACGAAACGTAATAAATATGACGATGAACAAAAATAAGAGGATTGTGAGACCCTCATAATAAACTAGCTGCGAACGAAAAGAAGAGGATCGCGAGACCCTCGTAATAAAAATGGTGGCGAACGAAAAGAAGAGGATCGCGAGACCCACTTAATAAACTGGCGGCGTTAAAGAAACGACAAAATGGCGGCCAAGTACACGCCACTAAACCCGTAGGTCACGTGCCCAATATGGTCGTGAGGAAAAGAAGAGGATCGCGAGACCCTCATAAGTAACATGGTGGCGAACGAAAAGAAAGACCCTTATAAATAAAATGGCGGCCGAGTACATTCAGCCTCTACCAAATCCGTAAGTCACATGATCAATATAGCGGTGAAGGAAAAGAAGAGGATCGCGAGATCCTCCATAGTAACAGATCTATTTATCTCTGTTTGTTTATGTTTTTGGGATTATACAAGTTCAATGTCCCTTGTTTACATTCATCGAACGGATTAAATGATAAAGGTCTAGATATCAGTGGTTATATTTTAGGTTTAACCAGTTCAAATTATTCACATTGTTTACACTAAAAGATTAAAAAGTGAGGAAATAAGGGTCAAAGTCGAAATTATTAAAAGATAAGAGAGATTAAAAAGTAATAATTAGTAACAGATCTATTTATCTGTAAGTTTGTTTATGCCGAGAATCGCAATAAAATGGTAACGAACGAAAAGAAAAGGACCGCGACAAACTTGACAATGGCGGCTAACGAAAAGAATAAGATCGCGTCATAATAATCACGTGACTGACCACGTGAGTGGTTAAGGTTATATCGAACTAAATTTGAATTTAAATCCCCCGTTATGGGTCGTGTGATCAAATGCTAGGATTAGCGCTAGCTTCTAATTGGCAGCCCAATGACCACGTTACTTATCATGTGTTTAAGGTTAGGAAGTAAAAATTTAAATTTAAATCTCCCACCAGAGATTACGTGACCAGTGGTCAGTAAGTACGTTACGAGTGGTTAAGTCGAGCGAAATACGAATTTTATCTCCCCTACCAATTGGTCACGTGACCAGTTGTTAAGGTAGGATCGAGGCTAGGGTCCAAAGTCAAAAATGAATCATTGACCAGTGGTTAAGGCTGGTTCGAGGCTAGGGTCCAAAGTCCAAGGTCACGTGAGTGGTTAAGGTAGGGTCGAGGCTAGGGTCCAAAGTCCAAAAACGATCCTCCTCCTATTGCGCCAGAACCGGCTTTTTATACCTACTGACATGCAGTGGTAGCAGCCTATGCCGACGACATCGGTGTCTATGCTTCCAGCATGAGAGCTGAACTGGCCCTACGCTATGCTTCTGCAACCATTGTAGCTGTTCTGAAGAAGGACGGGATCAAGGTTAATCCATCGAAGACGGATGCCATTGTCATGTCCTTCCAGAAGGGCAAGAAAAGCAGGCTACCCCAGCAGTTCGTTGTGGATCGGTGAGGGTCGGTAACTCTCTAATAGCATCCTGTACCTCGGCGTGACTCTTGACAGGCACCTCACCTTCTCTAGTTACGTCACCACGTTAAACAAACTGCAGAGCTTCCAGAATTTCCTCCTTCGGCGAATAGTCAGAGGAACCACACTCCAAAGGGCCTGGAATAGTGTTATCAGAGAGGAGCTCCAACTCCCTTCTGTGCCGGAATTCATAGGCCGTCGGCACATCAAATTCTTTGATGGGCTGAAAGCCTGTGCCAATCCACTATTCCGAGAAATCGCCCCTCCCCCAAGACCTGGGAGGTGGCAAAGTACGGTCCCCTTGGTCGACGTCCTCGCCGAGGGAAGGACTTCTGTCTCTGCAGCCTGAAGTCAACCACACCCCAACACCACCAGCCGGAATGGTCCCACCCCATTCCTTGTTAGCCCCTGGCAATCCAGCTACTTATGTAAAAACTTCCTTCAGCGGACCAAGTTTGTAACATCTTATAATGCCGTAAGGCAAACCAAGATAAAATGTATATGGTGTATATATAATTCATAGTTTTAAGTACTATATATAATTGTATTGTCTAATAAATAAAAATATAGAAGGTAGGAAAAAAAACAACCCCATATCCGGCACGAACCGTCAATAATTCAAAGTTCCTAACTCTCTTCGGACTCTTTTCATACCTCGCTGTACCACCATCCTTTGTATTGCCTCAGCTTTCTGGTTGAATAACTGGTTTCACTCCCTCCTTTGAGACTAAAAAAGTGATCTGCTTTTGACCTAGCAGTGATTTTTTCCTGGATAATTTTAATACAAGTTGCCTTATTTTTTGAAACACGCTTTCCAGATGACGTTCAAGTTCGGTTGCCGATTTAATAAACACACGATTTAATAAACAGGCCATCCACATAAATCTGACCAAAGGACTCATCTATCCCTCGTAATAATTCGTCCATAAGGCGCTGAAATGTGATGGGAGTATTTTTTTAATCCCAATAGCATTCGTAATATCCCCGCTCGATTGTGAATGCTGACCTGTGTCGGTCTTTAGGGTGGATTGTTATCTGGTAGTATTCTGCTTTTAAATCGAGTGGGCTAAATATTATCGCTCCTCTTAACCTATCCAGGATGTCCTCAAATTGGGATATTGGATATCTTTCATCCACCGTATTCTCATTTAGTTTCCTGTTGTCAATTACAACTCTACATTTCTCCTTCTTATCTCCCAGGATACTCTTTCTCTTCAGTGACCATAATGAGCTATTGTATGGCGAAGTGCTGTCTATGATAATTCCCTGTTGTTTTTTTTTTCAAACTATCCAGCTCCTTTCTGATATGTTGACGCAACGCCTGAGGGTACCGCCGTTCCTTCACGTATGTTATTCTCTCTTCAGCGGGATCTCATGTACGATTTTCGCAGTCAGTCGCACACAGATTCTCACGTTCGTTAAAAAGTATGTCCGTATATTCCCGCACTCTCTCACCTTTGAACGATGTTTACGTAAATGAACATTTGATCTAATAAATATAGAAAATGATATTATATGAATGTGATTTTATGAATGATTAATGAGGTACGAAAGTCTGTGGGCAAAAATTGGTTATACATATGGTTTAGATATTTCAAAGTGAATTTTTAGTAATCCAACTACCATCGTAGTTTAAATATTTTTAATTTGACTTACTTAAAAATTATTTTTATAGAGAAGGAAACCTCTTCTAATAACATCAGAATCCTAACACCAGAATCCATAACTTTTTGTTTTCGCCTTTATAAACAATCAAATTAGTTTAATTATATTTTGTTATTTCAACTTCTTTTAACTTGCACCAGGAATATACATAAATACATTATGAATGAAAATTCAACTGACGGATAAACGTCCAAGGGGTAGACCTAAGGAAAGGTGGGAGAATTGCGTTAAGGATAATCCGGTAGATTTTGATTTGGATGAGATAAATCTATGCTACGAACTTATCGTAACATAAATTTGGACA
>NW_027111477.1:36697-37773 GCF_000696795.3 Halyomorpha halys
CCGTGACTAACTCGATATATTTCTCCACAACAAACACATAGACATTGCACTGTTGACAGAAACTCACTTTACTCAGCAATCACATTTCTACATACGCGACTACATTACTTATCGCTCAGACCACCCAGACAATACTTCACACGCCGGATCGTGCATTCTTATCCCATTCCCTCCTTCCTTCCACCCCAACTTAAGCTATCAAATCAACCTCTGTAATCATTTCCACTCGTCCTTTCCATTTAACATCAACAGCTGTATACTGCCCCCCCCCCTGGTAATTCACTTTCCTACAACCACCTTGATTCTTTATTCCAATCCCTTGGATCGCGCTTCATTGCTGGAGGAGACTATAATGCCAAACATCAACGATGGGGATGTCGTACATTTAATACCTGTGGAAATATCCTGTCCAGTGTCACTACCTCCAATAGTTATTCTATCCTCTCGCCCATGAGTCCTACTTACTGGCCTACATCCCACAAGAAACGTTTCGATATCCTTGATATATTTATCACCTCTCAAATTTCCTGTTCCCGGACCAACATCGATATAGATGACATTTCCTAAGACCAGGATAATCCACTTATCCTTTTCATACATTCGAACTTCGTTCCTAAGCCCTCTCCTCCCTCATTGATTAAAGGACGAGTTAACTGGGACAAATTTCGCGATAATTTAGAAAACAAAATGGACTTAAAAATTCCACTTAACACTAAACATGACATTGACGAAGCCATAGAAAACTTAATAGAATCTATAAGATTTTGCATATACGACAACACAACTATCAGTAGAACTATTAATACCAAACCTAATAACTTGCCACACCATATTCGCATCTTATTAAAGGAAAAACGAATAGCAAGAGCGAAGTGGCACAGGACTAGATACCCATCAGATAAAACACATTATACTAAATTGACAAACAAACTTTTTTTTTTTTAATTATTTATTTAATGTAATTTACAACTGTACAAAATAATACAATAGGTATATATGTAGTATGTTTCATATACACTTGAAAATCTTGGGAAGGAACCACCCATTGGTGGTACTTCAAACATTAATTTAAATTA
>NW_027111477.1:40198-52119 GCF_000696795.3 Halyomorpha halys
AAACATCTTCCTCGAAAATTTGTTATATTCCTCACCTACATCTACAATGCTGACCTCAGATCCACATATTTTCTTGACCCATGGAAATTATCCATAATCAAAATGATTCCCGAACCTCGAAAGCCGCCAGAACACCCATCCTCTTACCGTCCTATCTCTCTGTTACCTATCATGGGAAAAATCCTTGAGAAACATATCTTAAAACGCCCTCTGTACCCCATCCTAGATTCCAACCACATAATCCCAGATTACCAGTTTGGGTTCCGAACATCCCACTCCACTATCCAGCAATGCCATCGTGTGGTTGATGTAGTCTCGTCTTTATTGGAGCGCGGAATGTACTGCTCGGGAGTCTTTCTTGATGTCGAACCGGCTTTTGATCGAGTTTGGCACCCAGGACTGCTATGTAAGATCCGTAAATTCCTACCCCCTACATATCATCTCATTATCCGTTCTTATCTCTCAGACAGGTCATTTCATGTAAACCACAACAGCGCTTATTCATCCCTGTTTCCTCAGTATGCTGGTGTACCTCAGGGTTGTATCCTTGGTCCTATCCTTAATACAGATTTTACAGCTGACATCCCAACCCATCCTAACACTATTCTCACCACGTATGCCGATGACACATGCTTATTGTCAGTTAATAATGATCCTTCCACAGTATCCCAATCCCACATCACTACCCTCGAAGAATGGTGCCAAAACTGGAGGATTAAAATAAATTCCAATAAATCCCACCAAATCACATTTACCCTTCGTCTTGCCCTACAGTATCTTTTAATAATACCCCACTTATTCCTGTTGAACAAATCCGTTACTTAGGACTAAGTCTGGACAAACGACTGACATGGAATCCTCATTTAAGACTGAAAAGACAACTGTTCGTCGATTCCGACTATTACAACATTTACTAGACGAATGGTCCAGACTTCCAATCCATTACAAAAGACTGATCTACATGACTATTATAAGGCCTATTTGGACATACGGAGTTGAGCTATGTGGCTCCACTAAACCATCTAATTCCTCTCGAATCCAATTCTTACAGTCCAAAATCCTTCTTAAAATCCTTAATGCTCCTTACTTTGTCACAAATAAAATCACCCATCAGGACCTCAATGTCCCCTATGTCGCCAGAACCAGATACCAATCCTTCCATAATAAACTTCCGAACCACCCAAACCATCTCATTTCTAACCTGGCTTCTCCTTCACTACCTAATAATCCTCCTAGGCGTCTGAAAAGAAGATGACCTCGAGATCTTTTCCTTTAGAAATGTTTTTGGAGTTTTATCAATGGGTAGATTCTCCACATGTTTTTATCATGTCATAATATCACTTACAGCAAATTCACTTGATGTGTATATATGTATACAGTTGAAAATATCAATAAATAAATTATTAGAAAAAAAGCTTTTTTATTTTAACCATTCTTTTCTAAGCAAGAGAGGTCTAATTTTCATTCCGTAGAACAACCAGGAAATAAAAGTTGAATACGGACCAATGCCCCTACAGCAACGAGGTTGCAAAGGCAAACGCCTTGATACTCTCAGCAACAGATGGCCTAATTTCCAATATAAATTGAACTGACTAAATATTTTCAAGATTTTTTTATGGTAGGGATAGTATGGCATTTATTGTTATAGTTTCGAATAGCTATTTTCAATCACCTATTGACGCAAAATTATAACATTTAAGTCTGTTCTTGCCTCGACTTATCTTAATTCTGTTTATTGATATGCCCGAGGTGCTCCGAGAACCATGACTTGTCCCAGTCCATTTTGACAGGGTCGCCCAAGTGTACATAATAAGGAAGGGCACATGGTGACTTCGAAGGAATACTCTGTATGGGTGAACCTTATGGAGAAAAGTAGGGCTAAGAAGAAAGTTCCATCCCTTCCATTATTTTTTTTTTTAGTTTTAGTTTTTAAAATATTCGACCAAAAAGTGAACCATATGACCCATCTAGTAATAGTTATATTATACATACTAATAAGTTAAATTTATAAAAAAATAACAGCAACCCCTTAAAATGCAATTAAGTTGCAGTAGAAATAAAATATGGAATAAGCATCGTTGCAGAATATCCAAAAGAAGAATCATAGGTGGTAAGGATAAAATATGCATTATTTAATTTCTCTAGAGAATCCATAACTGAAATCTAAAAAAAACAAACAATTTTTTCACACTGGTTATCTATGATTTATTGAATTATAGCAGTATGGCTGATGTAACTGTTTGGTAGTAACGATTTTGAACTTGTAATAGAATTTGTAGAATTTTCCTAACGCATTTCATTGGCTACTTAAACGTTGTTTTTTTAAAAAAATAATTAGCCCCTACCATATTTCACATCAAATGAAAATATGTCCTATGTTGGATATAAATACAAAAGAGACAAGGAAAACTCCTGGAAATTAAATAAAACATACTTCATAAAGTTTCAGATATATAGTTATACTGATATAAGATATCAGTAGTTCAGGAGATTAAGATTGCTTTTAAATTGGGGGGGGGGGGTGGACTTCTAGGGAATAGTTTAATGGACCACTTTACTGCAGATAGTTAAAAAAGACATTGAAAACTGTTGCGGCCAACATATGATCGGTAATCGACTATGTGACAGATGATATAAAAAACAAAACAAATCCGCTCTCTGTTGTTTTTTATACTGCAAACAGACAGATGAATTCTTAGCACCTCTACGTGTGCACACACGTATCGTCTCCTTTATCTACTCACTACGCACTCGTAGTTACCAGCATTCTGGCCATATTCGACAGCTGAATCATCTTAGCCACGGCGGGCTGACTTCAACTCATCCTCCAAGAGGACAAGGCGGGCGGACGTACGTCCCTTTTGTCGATCTACTTCAATGAGAACATCCACTCAGAACAACCACAACCGGGGTCCCACCAATCACCGGTGAAATAAGACTTTTTTTTCTCTCTTTTTGTCTAATTCATTCAATTTTCTTAAGTTCTAAGACCTATTTTTTCTTTTTTGTTCAATTAATTTAATTTTATAATAGTGTTAAGCTTTCCTTTTGTTTCTAGTTGTATATTTTGTGTTCCTTCTTATTATGTTTACTTATTTAAAAATAACAAAATTCGACCCATTCTTTTCTTTTCACGGTTGGGCTAGTAAAGGTTCCTTTTGAACCCCTACCCGCCGTAACAGAAAACAATTATTGGCAAAATAATATGAATATTTTGGTATTTAAATGTTTTACATACTTTTAAAAAAGGGGGAGCATTTTTTTTGTTCAACAATTAACTTTTTAAGCTTGGTTTAACTAGAACTTATTGAATGACATGAATATTCTTCATAACGGCAACGGCATAGAAAATCTATTCGCTAAAATAGACAATTATAGGTCGTTACTATGTAGTAATTGTTACTAGGTAACGAGGAAATGGACCCAATTACCTATAGATGAACGGCAAGGAAAGCACTCAAAGAGTTGTCCGAGCTCTACGAGGGAAGATAATCTCAAATTAAGCCTTGCTAATTGTTCTGTTTTCGAAGGGATTAATTTGGGTTTTCTCAGCATTGGCGTCCAGCCAACTGAATCGCTGAGCTGTGCTGTGTGCTCCTGGAAGTTACCATTAACTTATTAAAAATTTTTATTGATATCGTTCAAACATTGTATATTCAAACATGTATATTATTTTTTATTCGCTCCAAAGTTTGAATGAGTTTAACGAAGTTATTTGAAATGTGAATAATATTTATAAACTTATCTTGATAAATTAAAATTTTAGGATCGTGAAGAGGTTGACAATTATCGATGATTAGTAATAATCATAACCACACAAGCCCGGAATTATCACCGCATAGAGGTCTTCATTATTCCGAGTTTTTTAAAGAGAAAGATGGGAAGAGCAATGATTCATTTCTCCCACGGATGCTGGGTGGATAAAATATAATTTTCTAATCACTCAGCCTTACTCAGTAAAGAGTAATTAACCCTTAAAATCAGTTTGGCTATTCCCTATGACTGCATTATTAAATAGATAATGATTAATGGTCTTGATTTCACCTTTACTGGTGCCCATTTAAAATATCATTCATAATTACCTCTGCTTGTTCAACAACTAATAAAAACTAAAATCCCCAAAGAATATGTATATAAATGCAATTAATTAAAAAAAAATTGTGATTTTATGGAGTGGGTAGGAATAGGAATTGGTAAAAAAAAGGGAAAACGTGTTAATTTTTTTTTTTTTTACATCTTCCTTACGTTTTTGGGGAACCTCAATTTTTTTGTATCACAAAAACGATCTATATGAAACATTCAATATTATATGTACCATACTTGTCAAATCATCGATATTCAAATTATTTATATTATACTCATATATCAATAACAAGTATTTTATGAGGAATATAATTAAACGAAATAGAAAAATAATCTAAAATAAAACTAAGTAAATGCATTTTATAGTAAAAAACATTATTGCAATAATAGTAAAAAATATGAAATTTACCTTACCAGCATAAAATAACATATCATTTAATCCCAACTTTATAAATCCAAAAATATTAACAAAGAAATCATATTTATAACATAGAAGGACAATTGATATTATTTTGTATAACCAATTGGCTATTTGTACAACCAGTTATGGTCAACTTTAAAATGAATAAAAAAATATTAATAGCCACTGTTACGATGTCATCAATAAATTAAATATAAATTATACCTTTAAACTAATATTAGGTTCTCATAAATAAATTTTACTAATGAGAATACTGAGGGTAAACAGTAACACTCACAAATAATTACAATAAAAAAACAAGGCTAAGGATGGTAGGCGAATAGTATATTTAAGGTTCAAGTCCAAATATCAATGATCTGTGTTATACACTTATATTCTTTGTAAAGTTTTTATAAGTAACAAAATATCAATTTAGATAGTGAACTGAAGAATATTTATCTTAAAACTATAATCACAGCAAATTAGAAGGTAAATTTTTCAAAATCGTCCATAAACTCTATTGATATTTTGCTCTTTGAGTTATAGAAATTACTGTTTCATATCTGTTATAAAATTTCTCGTTAGCTTTGAAATTTCAATATGTTAATAATAAATTCAAATGTATGAAATTTAATTTTGTAAATCCTACGAAGTTTAAAATAAGACTAATGACGTTCTTGGTGTCTGCGGATAATTTTTACCTCATACCAACACTCAAAACTGTTTAAATCTATTCTTCCTCGAACAAAAGTTAGTAAAAATAAAAAATTTTCTTTTTTAAATGAAATGTAGATACTAAAATGTTTGAGACAATAGGATAATTGAAACACCAATTAGTAACCGAACCAACATTATTCATTTTCTCCGTGAAAGGGAATATAACATTTTATAGACAATTTAAATTTAATAATAACAATTTTCAACGTATTGAAGTTGTTATATAAAGAGAAAATATTCACTTAGGATCATGAAAAATTTAGCTATTTGCCAGTACTGAATTTTAAAACATTCTTTATTATGCTGACTTGCCCCTTCAATAGCAGAACAGATCATACTGCATAAGCGACCAGAGCTTCTGCTTTTGCAGGTTCTACAAATGAAGGGGCATGAATTGTTCAAATCACTAACAGAAATAACTTCTCGTTTATTTTAATATCATAATATACTTTGTTATTCTTGACAATTTTCGAATTACAATGGAACTAAAGATTAAGAACATAAAAAAAAAAAAAGAGAGACTGGGGATTCAATGCTCATTTATATGCATATAATGTTTGTTTGAGAATACTATCATGATAAAATTTGGATTATAAAAAGTATGTAATAATTATATATTATATAATAATTTGAAAAACCTACCCAAAATAGATTAATTGAATTTAATGGCTAAAAAGTTTTTAATAAATTTTTGTCATTATTCCAATTAGCTTAATGACAAAAAAATTAGCATTGAATAGTAAAGTGTACAAGAAAATGTGTATTTCTTTCTTTAAAAGTATCAGATCTCAATAGAGACCTCAGGATGTAATTCCTGAGTCCCAGCTTGAACACATTTGTGTACGATTAAACAACCAATAAGTATAGTATATAATATATCAATTAATTATAAGATCGTGTTTGGTCCAATTTTTTATTAATTAGTGACTTAAAACCCTTAATAACAATTACAAGGTAGTCTTATACTGTATGGGACAGATTGTTGATTATATCTTCACTAATTTTAAACTTTTTATTATCATACTATGTTAATATTTCTAAAAATAAACTATTTTCTATTTACAGTAAACTTTAACCTCAATTTTGTAAGTATGTTGAAATTCAGGTGTGCTTAAGAAGAACTTTGACTCCTATTTGTTGTTACAAAATTAAATATTAAAAGAATATTTTTTGTGTGACAATGTTTTAATTACGAGAAACCTCCATAGCTTATAGCATGAAGTGAAAAAAGCTAATTTTATAAATTTATAAAATAAAAATTAGGGAAGGAAAATGATAATAAATAAAAAAATTATTTTATGAATGAAAAATCTATTACAATAAAGTTTAAAACTATATTACAATAAAATATAAATTCTTTTAAATTCAGCCTGGGAACCCTGGAACAATACTTTCCTCCATGACGGTAAAACAGAATTAGTCCAGATTTTGAATTAATTCCATCAAAGATCAGTGACGTCACTACAATCTGCACTAGTTCTGTTTTGCCTGCTTTCACTGATCTTTGATGGACCTAAACCTTACTCAGAACCTTAACGAGGTGTCCTAAGATTTTTTTCTCATCCCAAATGGACACATAATTTTGATATGATGGTATAGAATTAATACATTACATACAAGCCTATTTTAATACATCTGAGAGTACATTTTAAAAGATTTCATAGTGAGAACTTTGAGGAAATGGACGCGTATCCCAATGATCATTTGTTTTATTTGTGTTTATTTTCACATTGTTTTTCCAAGTGAACTTTGTAAATACTTAGCAAACATGATCGGTGGTTCTGGTGGTGGTAAAATACTTTTCTTGTTGGCTGTGCCCATAAATTGTTTTGCTGTTTTCATTTTTATTTATTAATGTCATAATTTATACTTGTCACATCCTTTAATTTCAAGTTTTAGTGTAGTAAAAATAGTTTTATTTATAAAAATCAAGTCTTTTAGAACTTTGAATTTAAACTAGTTAGTCTAATTACGTATGCGCCATCGAGTACACTTTAAAAAAAAAAGTGCAATTGGATTTTAAATAACTCTAGGAAAAAAAAAAATGTTGGAACACTTAATTACGTAAAAGTGCAATAAATTGTTTTGTTTTTCATTGATAAGATTCAGGCAATCATACATTTAAGTATATTCTTAAATTATCATTCAACAAATTACTTTTATATCAGAGGTTTTGAATACGACAAAATATTTTTTATTATATATTATTATTTTTTTTGGTAATCAGGATAAAAATTTGTTTACGGTTTTATTATAAATTTAATTATAAAATATAATGATTTAATACATTCAATATACTCTAATAGTTATCCTATGAATAGCACACCCACCTTTTTCCAGTTGATCCTGCATGGTCCAGACCAGCGATAGGACTGGATAGGACCCAACTCCAAGCCATCCCCACCGCTCCCACTCGGCTCAGCCACCTTACGCATAATAGTTGCTTTACATCCCCTATTCAATCCTTTTTCTGAAAATGGTTCATCCATACATCTGTAATCACCTTTCTATTGTTTACTTTTTTTTTTAATTCGTAATCGTAAACTCCATTATTTTTATATATGGAGTTTACGATACCGTATTTTTGTTGACATCCATTATTATTTTCATTTCTCTCTTATCATTTGTTTGTACTTCAAAACAATAACTGATCTATCAGCTATATGGGCAGTGTCGTTTATGAACTTCATTGGACCATTTTTCCATCATCATTTCCTATATAAATAACGATTATAAGGTTAATATTAAAAACAATACCTTATTGAAATCGATATTATTAAAAAGACAAAATCTATTAATGTTTAAAAACATTATTCTTTAACACTACCTTTCAATTCCTTATTAATAATATATAATTAATTGATCAGTGCTTATTGAGCAGTTTCTGATTGAAAATTTTGTAAAATTAGTGTCCAAAGACAGTATTTAATTTATATATAGTACAATAATTTGTTAGAAACAAGAAATACATTAGCATTAATTCTCTTATTTTGTTATTTGCGGATAACTATTGAACAATTTATTAAATTTTAAACACCAAAAATAAAAGAATTTAGGTTACACTACATATTTTTTAAGACAATTAATGCAACAAATTAAGGGCGTTAAGTATTAGTGTTCAAATACACATTACACTTAATAATCACATTATATGCACACTCATATACAAAAATAGAAGAGAAAAAAATTTAAAATAATAATAACAATAATGAAACATATAAATAAAACATTTTACTATCTTGATTTATATTAATAAAAAGATTCATATTAAAAATATAATGAACTGGTCTAATAAAAGTAGTAGTCCTGGGCCGATTGTATGTAATCCTCGTAGATTCAAGTTTTTCAATATTCATTCGGGATTTCTCCTACCTAGCGCTGACATCTATCATCTTGGGCACACTCGACAAAAGATCGCCCACTCAGTAAGCCAGGAAGTCTATTCCCCCCTCGGTCTCTTCTACATCCACTGTCTCTCTTATTTTCACCGTGATTTGGTTCTTCGCTAGACTGCCTAGGTTTTCTCACCTTCCTTAATATTTGGAGGATGTCTTCCTCCGTCGTCCATATTCAATGGCAATGGGCATGGTGTTCCTTCATCGGTTTATATTTGGTTTAAAATACTCCTCTTAATCCTACACACCAAGGCCAACTTCAACGAGTCCTGATCTCCTCTTTTTAGTAGGTCTTCCCCTACCTTCCCTCCTATTCTTGCTATAAGTCGGTCGCTTCCTTTGAGAAAATGATTTAACTAAGTAAACCTTAGAAAGGTTTACTTACTTCTAAATAGGACATTCAATTCCGCAGGTCCTGGGAAGTCGCCGTGCGAGTCTTCATCCATTCTAGTGCATTAGCTTGTGCTAGAATGACTTTTATTGAGTCCAGTACTTCTATATATGCATCTCAATCAGCTGTTCGACTCGATCAGATGATAAGACCTGTCATCTGTTATCTTACTTAGGCCGTAACATATAATATATATAGTAATAAGGCATTGTCACAAAGACCAGTATCGTTATTTTCGAGTATGTAATAACAGTGTTCATAGCTTGTACGCTTCAGTATGTAATATTATTTTGCTTTGAAAGGGAGTACAATTTTCTCTTTCAAATTCGAATTCTTCTCTTTGAGTTTTACTAATCTTCAAACTGTAAGTAATTGACTTTCACTCCACTGAGTTTATTTTCAAATTGTCTAACGGGTGGCTAATTAATTTTTATTTTATAAGTATGAAATGTAAATAAAAATGTTAAAATATAACTTTTATAATACAGCATAATAATATCTGCAGTTTTTTATTTAAATACATTTTTGCCACAGATGTATATTAGTTATAAGTAACTTTTATATGCATCAGGTATTTGTTTTAGCATAAATACAATTTATTAACATGGACACAGTAGATATAATGAATAGAAATAGATCGATATCTATAGATCTATTTATATCACAATAGATATAGATTAATAATGAAGTGGGTGAAGACGTAGATCCTGTTCAAAGGACTTAATAGAGAAAGAAATACGAATATAAATGGATAAGAAATTAAAAAAAGCAGTTGTATGATAATTGATGAGTTGGAAGCAGTTCTTTAGGATGGAATATAAAGTTGATAGTCTGGAACTCAAGTGAAGTGACTAAATGGACCTTAGAAGATCAAATTCAGAATATAAGGAGACTTTTAGACATAACAAAGTAAGACACCTACAAAGTTTAGGTAAAACAAACATAACGCGGCATGCCTACTGCAATTACGTCCAGCGCTCGGGGATCTGGAAGAAAAATCTTAAGGAAACATTGATTAGATCTCTAAATAGGTATTCTGAGAGAGTTTTTTAAACACATTATCATGATTTTTTACTTTAAGTCACATTACAAATCACTGAACGATTGTATTCCAAAGTAATAGTAATTTCTTTGCATTATTTGCTTTTATATATTAGAGATTTATAAGAAATGAATTTTAGTTACTAACAAATTTATTTAGAGGACTTTATTTCCTTTGTTTTAGTACTACACGAATAATACTTTTTTGCGCTTTGATCATCAGTTCTAAACCTTTTTTTAACTGTTCCAACCAATATCAGTATTCCATCCTGGAAGACATGCAACTCGTAATATACTACTCTTATGCCTTTTTTCAAGGTATTTCTCAGTCTTATGCTTATTTAAATCAACTTTCGAACTATTTTTGTGAACTCTGATTCTATTTTAGTTTTTTATCGACATAAATTCCTAAGTATTTTATTTTGTCTCATTGTTCCAAGTATACATTGATTTTTGTGTTTATATTAATTTTAATTTTGAAACCTTCTTTTTTTTTCTAATTTATCCTTCATTCTCCGTCTGTTAGTGTGTTTAAATTGTGTGTTCCCACATTTTTTTTCTATGTACGTCTCCTGTACTTTTTTAACTGTATAATTTTTATTTTTATTCTTACAATTGTTACAATTTTTTATTCCTGTCATCATTGCTTATTCACGTTTATTTTATATTAATACTATTTTATATCTTCCTTCCTTTTATTTATATATAATTTTCTTATCATGTAATTTTTACATAATATGTATCCTACCTTAATTTACCTTGTTTTTACTAACAATATTACCTATTGTTGTAATGTTCTTAGTTGTTTTGTATCTTTTTAGTCCTGATGAAGCACTGCAAAGTGGAGGATCGGACATTAAATAGTTGTAAACTATTTGTTCTTTTTTTACCGCTTTTTACTTCTTATATTTAATTTTGAAATCATTTAGTCAGACTATTTTTGTACGAAGTACAATTTAGTTATATTGATAGTAATTTAAACTGATATCGCCATTTCATGATTTTTTTTTAAAGTGACCTTTAAGTATTTTTAAACAACTTTCCAGTTATTGATTTTTAAAAAAATGAAAGGATTATCAACGTCTGTTTTTCATTTTTAGATAGATCTATAGACCATAGTAGCTGAATTGAGAATATTACATCCGATGACAAGAAGAAATATGTAGCTTCTACTTTTAATGTTTGCAATTTATTCATTCATTAATAATTAACTGATTGTTTAGGTTATGTTTGGGTGATGATTTGGACCTTTACTGTGTGCAGGTGATTTATGTCCTCGTGGAGGTAGGTTCGAAAGTGGGTACGTCCACTCAACTTGTCCTCGTGGATAATGAGCCAATGTTGATTGTAGTCCGCCCGCCGAAGCAAAAATTGATATAAATAACAGAGATGACCGTACTGCTGGAAACTAAGGCTTTTTAGGGAGAAGAGACGATGTGCAATGTGACTAAGGTGTCATCTGTTCATCTGATATATAAATATTAACAACTGAGTGCGGATTTTCTGTTATCTTTAATATAATAGGAACCATGTGTTAGATAATCGATTATTAGACCAAATATTGGCCACAACTGGAATATTTATTATTAAAACAAGTTAACTTCATTTCAGACAATTTACATATCAAAAAGTTAGATTTCTGACTAAATAACAATATAATTAAAAACATCAGACACGGAAAAGTCATGTCAATAGCATAGACCAACTGTTACCTTTCTAGAGTATCGCCTTCTACAGTTACTTGATATTATTAGTGTAAAAGTGGGTACCTGAACCATCAATGGGCGGTGGGGATAACGCGAGACCCTCATAATACAATGACGTCTTTCCAAAACAAAATGGCGGCCGGATACCTCAAAATGGCGGTGCGGGCACACTTGCACGTGATCATAAG
>NW_027111477.1:57110-59229 GCF_000696795.3 Halyomorpha halys
ATCGCAAGGGATTTAATAATTCAGGAAGAATTACTTACATGTATCGAAAGAAGAGATGTGGAAGAAGGCGAACCAATGGAGGTCAATGCCCAACAACTTCAGAGGAAAAGCCTTTGGCAGAGACCAAGCGGATCGTCAAGTGAGTCGGCGGAAGTTTCAGGATCCTTAGGGATTATAAGGTGATTATTGATTGTGAACTTTTAGAGAAGTGGCTGCTAAGATAAGAGTGGGGGATAAGATAATAAAAGAATAGTAATGGGAAATGGAATATTAAAATCGGACGAAAGAAGTGAAGATGCCAACAAACAATAGCAGACGGGTAGGCGCGAGTAGGGGCAGTAAAGCAGGTGGATAATTGGACGCTATTACAACGGATTTTCTTTAATGAAGCAGAGGTATTGAGTTCAAATGTAAGGACGGTTCATGAGATTCCACTAAAGCAGGAAAGAGTGATATATGTTAGGAAACGAAGGTACCCACAGGTACTCCGGAAGAACATAAGACACGAAATCGAAAACTTTAGAAGACAAGGATTCATTGTAGACAGTATGTCACCCAATAATAGTTCATAGTGGGCGGTGTGGAAGAATCCTACGCCAGGTGAGATATGGTGTGGTCATTGATTAACGTAAGATCAATGATAATATAATATGAGAAAACTGAAGGAAGCGTCACCCAGAATTTCAGGCTGGAAGGTGTTCCTAGCCATATATAACATGGATCCACTATACAAACCAGGTAAAAAAAGTGATTGGTTGTCTCGATCACCGTGGAACAAGAAAAGGGACAATGACCCTGCGAGAATGGACGCCAAGAGAGAAAGAACATGGTTGACCATGATTGACCTCTTGCGGCAATTGTGCACCAGGTGCGAGACAAATTTCGGGGTAGTTTTGGAATGGCCACATCTCATTGGATGGGGGAAGAGAATTCGACAACTCCTTATCCGAAAGGAAATGAAGGATATCGATGTGATGTGGCACCTTAACACACCAGGAATGATTGAGGTCGAACTCCCTGATTGTCTGGAATTCGTCCGAGGCACTCTTTTTGCGCACTGCTCACAATGGACTGTTGTAGGGCGGAGTGCTGTCCACATTTATCACTTGCTTCCGTAAACTTTCTATTTCTTCCCTAATGTGTCTACGAAGTCCCTGGGAATATCACCTCTCCTTCACGTGCTTCACCCTATCCTGCTTCATTGTGATTTCGTGCACCATTTTTCCATTTTTAGCTCTCGGTAATTCCCTTCTTTACAAAAAATATCATCATATTACTTCAATATTGCATATTTCCTACCCTCCCTCTAGTTAATCACGCCCGTTCTCGCTTACAGTCACACACGAGCTTCTGACAGCTGCACCTCTTCACTCCAATTCTAATATTCCACCACAACACCACTATTTCTTATTTTCGCTACCACCTTTTCCAAAATATCTCGTAGTGAATGATTATCAGTGATAATATATCAATGATTATCTGGTTGTTTCGGGGAATTTTTCTCATTCCTTTCCTCCCTTAGCCCCCCAGTTACCCAATTCCATTTATGTTTTCCCTTTAATGCTACGACGCCGAACCCGATTGATCAATTGACAGTTACATACTCTGACCTGTAGTTCCCTCTTTCCACCACTCATCTCTCTAGGGGCTCTGGGCAGACGAATGTGTTTCCCAGGGTCAATCAGACAGCTTACTCGTCTCTTCGCTTGTATAATAGGCTTGTATAAATTCTCCTCGATTCTAGCGGTTTTTTCGGTTCTTCTCCAAGTCCTCCTCTTGCCTTGACTACAGGAGATACCTACCGCAGATGCACCGCTCAATGATCTACAGGTTGACACTTTCACTAGGAGAGGATATAAATGAATAACCATATTTGATCTCTTCAGTAACGCAGCAATGGCGCATCAGGTGCTGGAAAAGTTGTCAGAACCAGTGTCGGTAGCTTTCCGATTGTGGTTTCAATTCTACTGAGCTCCGGGGTGCATCTCATCAGACTCAGGCAGAGAATTCGACAATGCCATGTTTCGAACATAAATGAAGCACCTTGACGTAACATTGCTTCTCAACGCACCAGGGCACCTCAAGAGCAGAGGAGGCATAAAGTGGCTTCATGGCACGT